>NC_029787.2:88763788-88772705 GCF_000816755.2 Arachis ipaensis | reverse complement strand
AGGCCCTACGGGTAAGGGTAGGAGAGACCCTTGAAGATGAAAGAATAGTTGAAAGGAATTAAAAACATCGAGGATGAGTACGATTTTATACTTAAACAACTGGACAAAGCAGCAATTATTAAAAAGGAAGAAGTGGTTGCAGATTTAAGAGATGCTGTACCTCCATTGGAAAGTCCAGTCATAGAGCCTCCTTCCACGGTATTTGATGTTGATGTTGAGAAGAGCGTACAACCTCCAAGGCAGATCATGGTTGAAGATTTTGTAGAGGTTGATCAAGAGGTAGAAGATGTCAAAGAAGAGCACAAGGGAGTGGAGCTTGAAATTACCTTGCCAAAGTTGTTGGAAACCCCTCCCCCTAAGTTGCCATCATCCTTCACAACATTCAAGTGGGTAAAATTTATATCCCTTAGCTTTCTAATCCCACTTGAATATGGGCTACTGGAGACGGATGGTCAACTTAGAGCTCTTTGTGGCATTAAGAGTAAGAGGAAGGTGGCCAGTGGTAAGAATTGTCCTGCAAGGTTCATCATGGTTGGAAGCTTTAAGTTTAAACGCAAAGGATGGTGTAAAGCTCAACTGAATAGGTCTAAGAAGTTGTTTGGCCGCTTTAGTAAGAATTCAGATTGCTTGCTACCCGGATGGAATCATGATAATCAACACAAAGACGGGTGTAAAAGCCAGGTTTGGGATCCTGGAATCTGTTCTGACATCCAACACCCCGGGAGCCTAAGAATCTTTTTGAAGCTGCTCAAGGGTTTTACATGCCTAGTTTGGGACCCCGGAGGTTACTGGAATCATAAACACTGGTGGAGATTCCTAGATGAGTACAAGCACAAGCCACCATAAAAGGGAGCTCACCAAATGTCCAACTTAAGGACTTTAACTAAAAGTGCTAGGTGGGAGACAACCCACCATGGTATGATCGTTCTTTTTCATTTTTATTTAGTTTTATTTGTTTTCGAGTTTTATTTTATTTTATTTTATTGAACCTAGAGTTTTGCATCACATTCATATTAACATTGCATTCTGCATCTTTTCATATTAAAAAAAAAAAAAGCGAGCACGTGACGCGACCGCATCAGCAACGCGTCCGCGTCGCAAGGAGATGGGAGACAATATTAATATGAACAGAGAGTTTCGCAGGAGCAGCGCTGGAGGCGTGCCAATGGCACAAATCACCCCACCCGACCGCGTCGCTGACGCGTCCGCATCATATGGGAATAATTGCCTCCCACGCAACCGCGTCACCCACGCGGCCGCGTGACCTGTAAAATCGACGTAAAGGGTGCATGGCAGAGAGTTATGCTGGAATGGGGCTGGAATGGTGCTAGACGCACGAGCCCTACGACGCGACCGCGTGCCCTACGCGTTCGCGTTGTTTTCAAAAAAGGCCATCCACGCGATCGCATGCCCCACGCGACCGCGTCACCCTGGATTTTGGCAATACTAAGTTTTGAACAGAGAGTTGTGCGACCGCGAGGCTGCACTCGCGCCACTAGTACAAATCGAGTCACGCAATCGCGTGCCCCACGCGTCTATGTCACCCAACCTTATCGCGCACCACGCGACCGCGTCACCCATGCGACCGTGTCGCCTGCGCCGCACAACATATCCAGATTAGCCAATTTTCTTATCTTTTCCTCTCTAATCCTTATTTTTCTTATCTTTTCTTATTTCTTTCTTCTTCCTTTCTTATTTTCTTTTACCTCCATTCTATTTTATTTAATTTATTTACATATTTTCATTCATTGCATTTTAAATTTGTGCATATTTTTATTTTCTTTTCTGAATTTTTATTTTTCTATTGGTGTTAAAAAAATTTTTTTTTTATTCAACTGTTGCATCTTTTCTTAAATTTATTTTGGTAACTTGTTTTACACTGTGGGATGATATTAATTATCTGCCAATGCCAATCTTTTATGATACTTGCACTCCATTTGCATTGACATGAGCTTGTATTGATACTTCCATTACCCACACTCCTCCCCTATGTTACAAATTTTATACCACTGGCATGCCATGGCTTCTATTGTTTTCTCACTTGCATGTTGTAGCTACCATGTAATTGAGACCCTTATCATTTGGCATTAACCCATACTTCTTTTATTTTCTTATCTCTATTTCTAGGTTACTCTTCTTCCCTTTTTCTTTCAGGATGGCCACCCGGAAGGGAAACGGAAGACATTTTACATGGGGAGACAGACAAGTCCATCTGCACAGTCCTTGAAGAAAAGCATCAGTTGGAACAACCCGTCCACCTGCACATCTCAGCATGCACCAAGGACAGAGCAATCTTTAAGTGTGGGGAGGTCGATACCGATCTCCGTGGGTTAGTACCTTCCTATCTCAAACACCAATGTTTTATTTTTCCTTGTTAGTTGTTGCATTTGCATATTTAATTGCATGTTTATTTGATTTTATGCATTTAGTTACTACTTGGTTGAAGTAATATTTTCTTTTTCAAGAAATTTTATAGCATTTCACTAATTTAAAAAAAAATTTATGTTAGAACTTGTTTGAAGTTGTATTTGGAACATGATTTTTGAGCCAAAGAACACACATTTAGAAAGCATGACTAGAGAAGAGTAGAGTGAATTACCCTATACACTTGAGAGATTAGAGTGATATACACTTCCAGTGAGGGTTCAACGCTTAAATTCTATGTTCCCTACTTTCATGAGCTGTCTTCTTACAAGTTCACTTGCTTTTTATTGTCTGTTTTGAATTAGTGGAAATTGGTTTGTATTTGTCTTGGAGAACTTATTTACTCTTAACCAAGTAAGTAAAAGCATTTAGCATGTAGTTGCATTCATAGGTTGCATTTCATACCATTTCTCTTCATCTTTATAGCTTCTCTTGAGCTTAGCATGAGGACATGCTAGTGTTTAAGTGTGGGGAGGTTGATAAACCACTATTTTATGGTTTATCTTGTACTCAATTGAGTGGTTTTTATTAACTCTTTACCCACTTATTCATACTATTTGCATGGTTTTATATTTCCTTCCTAATTATGTGTTTTGATTGAAAATATGCTTCTTTGATCTTATATTTGCTTATTATTAATCCTCTCTTATTACCATTAGCTTCCTTGATATGTGTGTTAAGTGATTTCAAAGATTACATGGCAGGAATGGCTCAGAGGATAGAAAGGAAGCATGCAAAAGTGGAAGGAATACAAGAAGTTGGAGAAATTGCTAAGCTATCCAGCCTGACCTCTTCGCACTCAAACGGCAATAACTTTAGCTACAGAGGACCAAATGATGCGGTTCCAATTGCGTTGGAAAGCTAACGTCTGGGGCTTCGATTTGATATATAATATGCTATAGTTTCCCTGACGCTAGGCGACGCGAATGCGTGATCTACGCGGACGTGTTGCATCTGCGAACTTCAATCCGCACGGCCGCGTGGGCGATGCCTCTGCGTCACTTGCCCGCGACCTGAACGTACCAGAATACGCTGGGGGCGATTTCTGGACTATTTTTGACCCAGTTTGCGGTCCAGAAAACATAGATTAGAGGCTATAAAGTGGGGGAATGCATCCATTCATCAGGAGGCTCTCACATTCACAATTTTAGGCACTTGACCTTCCCTTGTTACAGCAAAGGTTAACTAAGTGAAATTAAGATTCAATTTTCATTATCATTGATAAGGATAACTTGATCTGGACTTCCAATTTCTAATACCTTGCCAAGAGTTTATGTTTATTGTTATTATTTTATTCCCTTTGCCATTGCTTTTCTAACTTTTTACCTTGATCCAAAAACCCCAAAACATACCTTTGCATAACCAATAATAAGAACATACTTCCCTGCAATTCCTTGAGAAGACGACCCAAGGTTTAATACTCGGTTATCAATTTAAAAAGGGGTTTGTTACTAGTGACAACCAAAAACGTTTGTACGAAGGGATTTCTGTCGGTTTAGAGACTATATCCACAACACGACTGTTTTTATGACATTCTTTACTGGCAAAAATCCTAATGTCACCCCCCTTGGCCGAAACACTACCCCCTCCATCTCCTCTATTTCTTCCTCCTCTACTCTCTTCTTTCCTTCTTTTGCTCGAGGATGAGCAAACCTTCTAAGTTTGGTGTGGTAAAAGCGTTGCTTTTTGTTTCTCCATAACCATTTATGGCACCAAAGGCCGGAGAAACCTCTTGAAAGAGGAAAGGAAAGGAAAAAGCTTCCACCTCCGAGTCATGGGAGATGGAGAGATTCATCTCAAGGGTGCATCAACACCACGTCTATGAAGTTGTGGCCAAGAAGAAAGTGATCCCCGAGGTCCCTTTCAAGCTCAAAAAGAGTGAATATCCAGAGATCCGACATGAGATTCGAAGAAGAGGTTGGGAAGTCCTCACCAACCCCATTAAACAAGTCAGAATCTTAATGGTTCAAGAGTTCTATGCCAATGCATGGATCACCAAGAACCATGATCAAAGTGTGAACCAAGACCCAAAGAATTGGCTTACAATGGTTCGGGGGAAATACTTAGATTTCAGTCCGGAAAATGTAAGGCTGGCATTCAACTTGCCAATGATGCAAGGAGATGCACACCCCTACACTAGAAGGGTCAACTTTGATCAAAGGTTAGACCAAGTCCTCAAAGACATTTGTGAAGAGGGCGCTCAATGGAAGAGAGATTCAAGAGGGAAGCCGGTCCAACTAAGAAGGCATGACCTCAAGCCTGTGGCTAGGGGATGGTTGGAGTTCATCCAACGCTCAATCATTCCCACTAGCAACCGGTCTGAAGTTACTATAGACCAGGCTATCATAATCCATAGCATCATGATTGGAGAGGGAGTAAAAGTTCATGAGGTTATATCCCTAGAACTTTACAAGGTGGCGGACAAGTCCTCTACTTTGGCAAGGTAAGGCTTCCCTCATCTCATTTGTCACCTTTGCAATTCAACTGGAATTGACATAGAGGAAGACATCCTCATTGATGAGGACAAGCCCATTACTAAGAAAATGATGGAGCAAACAAGAGATTCCACTCATGGACAAGAGCATGAGGAAATTCCTCATCATGAAATCCCTGAGATGCCTCAAGGGATGCATTTTCCTCCACAAAACTATTGGGAGCAAATTAACACCTCCCTAGGAGAATTAAGTTCCAATATGGGACAACTAAGGGTGGAGCACCAAGAGCATTCCAACCTCCTTCATGAAATTAGAGAAGATCAAAGAGTCATGAAAGAGGAGCAACAAAGGCAAGGAAGAGACATTGAGGAGCTCAAGCACTCCATAAGATCTTCAAGAGGAAGAACTAGTCGCCATCACTAAGGTGGACCCGTTCTTTAATTTCCTTGTTCCTTATTTTTCTGTTTTTAAAATTTTTATGCTTTATGTTTATCTATGTGTGTGTCTTTATTACATGATCATTAGTGTCTTAGAGTCTATGTCTTAAAGTTATGAATGTCCTATGAATCCATCACCTTTCTTAAATGAAAAATGTTTTTAAATTGCAAAAAGAAAAAGAAGTACATGAATTTTGAATTTTAAAATAGTTTAATTATTTTGATGTGGTGGCAATACTTTTTGTTCTTCTGAATGAATGCTTGAACAGTGCATATTTTTGAATTTGTTGTTTATGAATGTTAAAATTATTGGCTCTTGAAAGAATGATGGAAAAGGAAAAATGTTATTGATGATCTGAAAAGTCATAAAAATGATTCTTGAAGCAAGAAAAAGCAGTGAAAAAAAAAAGAGAGAAAGAGAAAGAGAAAGAAAAAGCAAGCAGAAAAAGCCAATAGCCCTTTAAACCAAAAGGCAAGGGTAAAATAAAAAGGATCCAAGGCTTTGAGTATCAGTGACTAGGAGGGCCCACAGGAATAAAATCCTGGCCTAAGCGGTGATGAGCGGATAATTTATACGCTTTTTGGCACTGTTTTTAGTATGTTTTTAGTATATTTTAGTTAGTTTTTATTATATTTTTATTAGTTTTTATTTAAAATTTACTTTTCTGGACTTTACAATGAGTTTGTGTGTTTTTCTGTGATTTCAGGTATTTTCTGGCTGAAATTGAGGGACCTGAGCAAAAATCTGATTCAGAGGCTGAAAAAGGACTGCAGATGCTGTTGGATTCTGACCTCCCTGCACTCGAAGTGGATTTTCTGGAGCTACAGAAGTCTAATTGGTGCGCTCTCAATTGTGTTGGAAAGTAGACATCCTGGGCTTTCCAGCAATATATACTAGTCCATACTTTGCCTAAGATTTGATGGCTCAAACTGGCGTTCCAAGTCAGCTTGAGAATTCTGGCGTTTAACGCCAGAACTGGCATAAAAACTGGAGTTAAATGCCCAAACTGGCACAAAAGCTGGCGTTTATCTCCAAGAAAAGTCTCTACACATGAAAGCTTCAATGCTCAGCCTAAGCACACACCAAGTGGGCCCCGGAAGTGGGTTTTTTACACTAAACACCCTAGCTTACTCATTTTCTGTAACCCTAGGTCACTAGTTTTCTATAAAAACTACTTTTAGTGATTCATCTTGTACCTCATGACACTTTACACGTTTTATATTGTATTTTCTACGACATGAGTCTCTAAACCCCATTGTTGGGGGTGAGGAGCTCTGCTGTTCTTACTGAATTAATGTAATTACTACTGTTTTCCATTCTATCACGCTTGCTTCTATTCTAAGATATTCATTCGCACTTCAACCTGATGAATGTGATGATCTGTGACACTCATCATCATTCTCACCTATGAACGCGTGCCTGACAACCACCTCCGTTCTACCTTAGAAAGAATGCATATCTCTTAGCCTCATGATTCAGATCAGAGTCTTCGTGGTATAAGCTAGAATTATTAGCGGCCATTCCTGAGATCCAGAACGTCTAAACCTTGTCTGTGGTATTCTGAGTAGGATCTGGGAAGGGATGACTGTGACGAGCTTCAAACTCGTGAGTGTTGGGCATAATGACAGACGCAAAAGGATCAATGGATCCTATTCCGACATGATCGAGAACCGACAGATGATTAGCCGTGCGGTGACAGTGCATTTGGAACATTTTCACTGAGAGGACGGGAAGTAGCCATTGACAACGGTGATGCCCAACTTAAAGCTTGCCATGGAAGGAGCCTTGCGTGCATGAAGAAGAAGATAGTTGATGAGTGGATAATTTATACGCTTTTTGGCATTGTTTTTAGTATATTTTTAGTAGGATCTAGTTACTTTTAGGGATGTTTTTATTAGTTTTTATGTCAAATTCATATTTCTGGACTTTACTATGAGTTTGTGTGTTTTTCTGTGATTTCAGATATTTTCTGGCTGAAATTAAGGGACTTGAGCAAAAATCAGATTCAGAGGTTGAAGAAGGACTACTGATGCTGTTGGATTCTGACCTCCCAGCACTCAAAGTGGATTTTCTGGAGCTACAGAACTGAAAATGGCGCGCTTCTAATTGCGTTAGAAATTAGACATCCAGGGCTTTCCAGCAATATATAATAGTCCATACTTTGGCCGAGTTTAGATGACGCAAAAGGGCGTTGAACGCCAGTTCTACGCTGTAGTCTGGAGTTAAACGCCAGAAACACGTCACGAACCAGAGTTGGACGCCAAAAACACATTACAACTTGGCGTTCAACTCCAGAAGAAGCCTCTGCACGTGTAAACTTCAAGCTCAGCCCAAGCACACACCAAGTGGGCCCCGAAAGTGGATTTATGCATCAATTACTTACTTCTGTAAACCCTAATAGCTAGTTTAGTATAAATAGAACTTTTTATTTACATCTTTGAGTGACATCTTTGGATTATCTTTTGATCTATTGATCACGTTTGGGGGCTGGCCATTCGGCCATGCCTGAACCTTTCACTTATGTATTTTTCAACGGTAGAGTTTCTGCACTCCATAGATTAAGGTGTGGAGCTCTGCTGTTCCTCATGATTTAATGCAAAGTACTACTGTTTTTCTATTTAATTAAACTTATTTCGCTTCTAAGATATCCATTCGCATCCAAGAACATGATGAATGTGATGATTATGTGACGCTCATCATCATTCTCACTTATGAACGCGTGCCTGACAAACACTTCCGTTCTACATGCAAACAAGCTAGAATGAGTATCTCTTAGATATCTAATACAGGGGACCGAGTCCGAGATATTAGAATCTTCGTGGTATAAGTTCGAACTCGCGAGTGCTGGGCGTAGTGACAGACGCAAAAGGAGGGTGAATCCTATTCTAGTATGATCGAGAACCTCCAGATGATTAGCTGTGCCGTGACAGAGCATTTGGACCTTTTTCACAGAGAGGAGGGGATGTAGCAATTGACAATGGTGATGCCCTATATAAAGCTTGCCATGGAAAGGAGTAGGAAGGATTGGATGAAGACAGTAGGAAAGTAGAGGTTCAGAGGAATGAAAGCATCTCTATACACTTATCTGAAATTCTCAACAATGAATTACATAAATATTTCTATCTTTATTTTCTATTTATTTATTATTATTATTCGAAAACTCCATAACCATTTGATATCCGCCTGACTGAGATTTACAAGATAACCATAGCTTGCTTCATACCAACAATCTCCGTGGGATCGACCCTTACTCATGTAAAGTTTTATTACTTGGACGACCCAGTGCACTTGCTGGTTAGTTGTATCGAAGTTGTGACAAATTATGAATTAAGATCAGAGCACCAAGTTTTTGGAGCCATTACCAGGGATCACAATTTCGTGCACCAAGTTTTTGGCGCCGTTGCCGGGGATTGTTCGAGTTTGGACAACTGACGGTTCATCGTGTTGCTCAGATTGGGTAATTTTCTTCTTATTTTATTTTTAAAAATTTTTCAAAAATATTTTTTTCTTTTTCGTTTTTCCCAATTAATATTCGAAAAAAAAAATTTCCTTTTGTTTTCGAAAATTATTTCAGAATTTTTAAGAATGAATTCTAGTGTTTCATCATGATTTGTTGAATA
>NC_029787.2:88760610-88763782 GCF_000816755.2 Arachis ipaensis | reverse complement strand
TGGAATTCATATTAAAAATTTTGAAATCTTTATTTTTCTTCTTCAAATAATTTTCAAAAAAATAAAAATATACAAAAATCCAAAAAAATTAATAAAATAAAAAAATCAAAAATATTTTGTATTTCTTGTTTGAGTCTTGAGTCAATTTTTAAGTTTGGTGTCAATTGTAGTTTTTTCAAAGAAAAATTTATGCATTTTTCGAAAATTCATGCATTCATAGTGTTCTTCATGATCTTCAAGTTGTTCTTGGCCAGTCTTCTTGTTTGATCTTCATATTTTCGTGTTTTGTGTCTTTTCTTGTTTTTCATATGCATTCTTGCATTCATAGTGTCTATGCATGAAAAATTTCTAAGTTTGGTGTCTTGCATGTTTACTTTTCTTGAAAATTTTTCAAAAATAAGTTCTTGATATTCATCTTGACATTCATAGTGTTCTTGGTGTTCATCTTGACATTCATAGTGTTCTTGCATGCATCACATGTTTAGATCCAAAATTTTCATGCATTGCATCATTTTTCATGTTTTTCTCTCTCATCATTAAAAATTCAAAAAAATCAAAAAAATATCCTTCCCTTTTTCTCTCTTAAAATTTCGAAAATTTGGATTGACTTTTTCAAAAATTTTTAAAATTCAATTGTTTCTTATGAGTCAAATCAAATTTTCAATTTGAAAATCTTATCTTTTTCAAAATATTTTTCAAAAATCAAATCTTTTTCCTTTTTCTTATTTATTTTTGAAAATTTTAAAAATATTTTTCAAAAAATCTTTTTCTTAATTTTATATCATATTTTCGAAAATATCATCAACAATTAATGTTTTGGTTCAAAAATTTCAAGTTTGTTACTTACTTGTTAAGAAAGATTCAAACTTTAAGTTCTAGAATCATATCTTGTGATTTCTTGTGAATCAAGTCATTAATTGTGATTTTAAAAATCAAATCTTTTTCAAAACTAATTTCAATCATATCTTTTCAAAAATATCTTTTTATATTATCTTTTTCAAATACCTTTTCTAACTTCTTATCTTCTTATCTTTTAAAAATTAAATTTCAAATCTTTTTCAACTAACCACTTAACTTTTTATTTGATTCTTATCTTTAGTAAAACTGCTCAACTAACTTTTTACCTTTAATTTTCGAAAATCCCTTCCCTCTTTTTCAAAATTTTTTTAATTAACTAATTATTTCAATTTTTGATTTTAATTTTATTTCATTCCTAATTTTCGAAAACTACTAACCTTTTTCAAAAACTATTTTCAAAATTTAACTTTAAATTTTAATTTTAATTTTTCGAAATTCCCTCTCTCCCATCTCCTTCTATTTATTTATTACTTACTAACACTTCTGTTCATCTCATATCTCTGCTCCCCTCACCCTTGTGTTTGGATTCTCCTCCCTTCTCTTTCCTTACATTAAATTCTTTTCTTCTTTTACTCACACAAAGGAATCTCTAAACTGTGACATAGAGGATTCCATATTTTCTTTGTTATTCCCTTCTTTGTCATATGAGCAGGAGCAAGGACAAGAACATTCTTGTTGAAGCAGATCCTGAACCTGAGAGGACTCTGAAGAGGAAACTAAGAGAAGCTAAAATACAACAATCCAGAGACAACCTTACAGGAATTTTTGAACAGGAAGAGGAGATGGCAGCCAAAAATAATAATAATGCAAGGAGGATGCTTGGTGACTTTACTGCACCTAATTCCAATTTACATGGTAGAAACATCTCTATCCCTACCATTGGAGCAAACAATTTTGAGCTTAAACCTCAATTAGTTTCTCTGATGCGTCTCAAAGTACCAACATCCGGCACAATGATCCTACCCTTGAATCTCCATAACCCATCTTTTTCTTCCGACACTCTCCACTTTTTTCCTTGCCCGATAGCCGGTAACACCTTCCATAATGCTTCATCATTTTCATGAGCCTTTAGGAGTTCGGACTTAAAGTCACTTGAGATTTCTAATCGGCTCAAACACAAGTTTCCAGATACTTCTCGAGCACCAATTTTTAGACTCTCGAATCCCTTGAGCAACTTCTCCTCTTGAAGCATCATCCAAGACGCATATAACGACTTCCGACTTAACACATCCGCCACTATATTCGCTTTTCCCGGATGGTAATTCAACTCAAAGTCGTAGTCCTTCAATAATTCCATCCACCTCCTTTGCCTCATATTAAGCTCTTTCTGATCAAAGAGGTATTTCAAACTCTTGTGATCGGAAAAGACTTGGAACTTAACCCCATAGAGATAATGCCTCCACACCTTCAAGGCAAATACGACCGCAGCGAGTTCCAGATCGTGCGTAGGGTAACTAACTTCATGAGGTCTCAACTATCGTGAGGCATACGCCACCACATTATGATGCTGCATCAGCACGCACCCTAGACCCTTCAACGATGCATCACAGTACACCTCAAAAGACTCGTTCGGCTCAGGTAACACTAACACAGGTGCAGTGGTCAACTTTTTCTTCAATGCCTGAAAGCTCTCCTCGCACTCAGGAGTCCAAACAAACATAGTGTCTTTGCGAGTTAACTTTGTCAATGGCAAAGCTAATTGCGAAAAGCCTTTGATGAACCTTCGGTAATAGCCAGCTAAACCCAGAAAACTCCTTATCTCAGTTACTGTGGTTGGTTGCTTCCATTCCATCACAGCCTCCACCTTAGCTGGATCTACGGCTATTCCCCTCTTACTCACCACGTGACCCAAAAACTTTACCTCATCCTTCCAAAACTCACACTTAGACAATTTCGCATAGAGTTTCTTCTCCTTTAAAATTTGCAACACGGTCCGCAAGTGTTCCGCATGCTCTTCTTCGGTCTTGGAGTAAATTAGTATGTCGTCAATGAAGACAACAACGAATTTATCCAGAAACGGACGGAACACTCTATTCATGTAATCCATAAACACTGCAGGAGCGTTCGTCAACCCAAAAGACATTACAGTATCCTCGTATACCTTAGCCGATTCCCCAAGCTCAACCGGAGCACTTCCAAACCACTTGTCCACAAGCTCTCAAGGTATCAACACCTCCAAGAACAGATTTTATCACACAAAACCCTCTTCCAAGCTTTCCAAAATCACCAATCAAGCTCCAATATTCACATATACACAACCACACCCAAGGTCCAAGGAGACAAGATTAACCTTCTCCTTCAAGAGAGTTGGGTC
>NC_029787.2:88661673-88760585 GCF_000816755.2 Arachis ipaensis | reverse complement strand
TTAATAATGGTGGAAGAAACAGGTTTAGCAATAGCAAGCCTTTTCCATCATCCACTCAGCAACAGACAGAGAACTCTGAACAAAATACCTCTAATTTAGCAAACCTAGTCTCTGATCTATCTAAGGCCACTCTGAGTTTCATGAATGAAACAAGGTCCTCCATTAGAAATTTGGAGGCACAAGTGGGCCAGCTGAGTAAGAAGATCACTGAAACTCCTCCTAGTGCTCTCCCAAGCAATACAGAAGAAAATCCAAAAGGAGAGTGCAAGGCCATTGATATAACCATCATGGCCGAATCCAAGAAGGAAGGGGAGGCCGTGAATCCCAAGGAGGAAGACCTCCTGGGACGTCCAGTGGTCAACAATGAGTTTCCCTTTGAGGAACCAAAGGACTCTGAGGCTCATCTAGAGACCATAGAGATTCCATTAAACCTCCTTACGCCCTTCATGAGCTCTGATGAGTATTCTTCTTCTGAAGAGAATGAGGATGTTACTGAAGAGCAAGTTGCCAAGTTCCTTGGTGCAATCATGAAGCTGAATGCCAATTTATTTGGTAATGAAACTTGGGGAGATGAACCTCCCCTATTCACCAATGAACTAAATGCATTGGATCAACTGAGATTGCCTAAGAAGGAACAGGATCCTGGAAAGTTCTTAATACCTTGTACCATAGGCACCATAACCTTTGAGAAGGCTCTATGTGACCTTGGGTCAGGAATAAACTTCATGCCACTCTCTGTAATGGAGAAATTGTGAATCTTTGAGGTGCAAGTTGCTAAAATCTCATTAGAGATGGCAGACAACTCAAGAAAAGAGGCTTATGAACAAGTAGAGGACGTGTTAGTAAAGGTTGAAGGCCTTTACATCCCTGCTGATTTCATAATCCTGGATACTGGGAAGGATGAGGATGAATCTATCATTCTCGGAAGACCCTTCCTAGCCACAGCAAGAGCTGTGATTGATGTAGACAGAGGTGAACTAGTCCTTCAATTGAATGAGGACTCCTTTGTGTTTAAAACTCAAGGTCATCCTTCTGTAAACATGGAAAAGAAGCACAGTAAGCTTCTCTAAGTACAGAGTCAACTAAAGCCCCCACAGTCAAACTCTAAGTTTGGTGTTGAGAGGCCTCAGCCAAACTCTAAGTTTGGTGTTGGGAGTCTATAAAATTGACCTGATCACCTGTGTGGAGCCATGAGAGCCCACTGTCAAGCTATTGACATTAAAGAAGCGCTTGTTGGGAGGCAACCCAATTTTTATTTATCTAATTTTATTTTTATTTTATTGTTCTTTCATGTTTTATTAGGTTCATGATCATGTGGAGTCACAAAATAAATAGAAAAATCAAAAACAGAATCAAAAATAGCAGAAGAAAAATCACACCCTGGAGGAAGGACTTACTGGCGTTTAAACGCCAGTAAGGAGCATCTGGCTAGCGTTCAACGCCAGAATAGAGCATGGATCTGGCGTTGAACGCCCAAAACAAGCAGCATCCTGGTGTTTAGACGCCAGGAATGCACACTGAGGAAAGCTGGTGCTGAACGCCAGAAACATGCTGCATCTGGGCGCTGAACGCCCAGAACAAGAACCAATTCGGCGTTTAAACGCCAGAATTACATGCAAAGGCATTTTACATGCCTAATTGGTACAGGGATGCAATTCCTTGACACCTCAGAATCTGTTGACTCCACAGGATCATCTCAGCATCTGTGGACCCCACAGGATCCCCACCTACCTCCACTCATACTCTTCCCTCTTTTCATTCATCCTCTCTTCCCAATAAACACCTTTCCCCAAAACCCTTCACCAATCACCTCAATCTCTCTCTTCCCTATTACCCATTCACCACTCACATCCATCCACTCTTCCCCATAAACCTACCTCATAAACCCCACCTACCTTCAAAATTCAAAATCACTTTCCCATCCAAACCCACCCTAAATGGCCGAACTTAACCTCTCTCCCTCTCCTCCATTTCTTCTTCATCTTCATCTCTTCTTTCTTCTCTTGCTCGAGGGTGAGCAATATTTTAAGTTTGGTGTGGTAAAAGCATAAAGCTTTTTGTTTTTCCATTACCACTGATGGCATACGGCCAAGACTCATAAAGTAGCTGTGTTCAAGAATCAACATACTGAACTAGGAGAATCAATAACACTATCTGAACTCTAAGTTCCTATAGATGCCATTCATTCAGAACTTCAATGGATAAAGTGAGATGCCAAAACTATTCAAGAGGCAAAATGCTGCAAGTCCCGCTCATCTGATTGGAGCTATGTTTCATTGATAGTTTGGAATTTATAGTATATTCTCTTCTTTTTATCCTATTTGATTTTCAGTTGCTTGGGGACAAGCAACAATTTAAGTTTGGTGTTGTGATGAGCGGATAATTTATACGCTTTTTGGCATTGTTTTTAGTTTGTTTTTAGTAGGATCTAGTTACTTTTAGGGATGTTTTTATTAGTTTTTATGTTAAATTCACATTTTTGGACTTTAAAATGAGTTTGTGTGTTTTTCTGTGATTTCAGGTATTTTCTGGCTGAAATTGAGGGACTTGAGCAAAAATCAGATTCAGAGGTTGAAGAAGGACTGCTGATGCTGTTGGATTCTGACCTCCCTGCAATCAAAGTGGATTTTCTGGAGCTACAGAACTCAAAATGGCGCGCTTCTAATTGCGTTGGAAATTAGACATCCAGGGCTTTCCAGAAATATCTAATAATCCATACTTTGGCCGAGTTTAGAGGACGCAAAAGGGTGTTGAACGCCAGTTCTACGCTGCAGTCTGGAGTTAAACGCCAGAAACACGTCACGAACCAGAGTTGAACGCCAAAAACACGTTACAACTTGGCGTTCAACTCTAGAAGAAGCCTCTGCACGTGTAAACTTCAAGCTCAGCCTAAGCACACACCAAGTGGGCCCCAGAAGTGGATTTATGTATCAATTACTTACTTCTGTAAACCCTAGTAGCTAGTTTAGTATAAATAGAACTTTTTATTTACATCTTTGAGTGACATCTTTGGATTATCTTTTGATCTATTGATCACGTTTGGGGGCTGGCCATTTGGCCATGCCTGAACCTTTCACTTATGTATTTTTCAACGGTAGAGTTTCTGCACTCCATAGATTAAGGTGTGGAGCTTTGCTGTTCCTCATGATTTAATGCAAAGTACCACTGTTTTTCTATTCAATTCAACTTATTCCGCTTCTAAGATATCCATTCGCACCCAAGAACATGATGAATGTGATGATTATGTGACGCTCATCATCATTCTCACTTATGAACGCGTGCCTGACAAACACTTCCGTTCTACATGCAAACAAGCTAGAATGAGTATCTCTTAGATATCTAATATAGGGGACCGAGTCCGAGATATTAGAATTTTCGTGGTATAAGTTAGAACCCATGGATGGCCATTCCTGAGATCCGGAAAGTCTAAACCTTGCCTGTGGTATTCCGAGTAGGATCTGGGAAGGGATGGCTGTGACGAACTTCAAACTCACGAGTGCTGGGCGTAGTGACAGACGCAAAAGGAGGGTGAATCCTATTCCAGTATGATCGAGAACCTCCAGATGATTAGCCGTGCTGTGACAGAGCATTTGGACCTTTTTCACAGAGAGGAGGGGATGTAGCCATTGACAATGGTGATGCCCTATATAAAGCTTGCCATGGAAAGGAGTAGGAAGGATTGGATGAAGACAGCAGGAAAGCAGAGGTTCAGAGGAACGAAAGCATCTCTATACACTTATCTGAAATTCTCACCAATGAATTACATAAGTATTTCTATCTTTATTTTCTGTTTATTTATTATTATTATTTGAAAACTCCATAACCATTCGATATCCGCCTGACTGAGATTTACAAGATAACCATAGCTTGCTTCATACCAACAATCTCCGTGAGATCGACCCTTACTCACGTAAGGTTTTATTACTTGGACGACCCAGTGCACTTGCTGGTTAGTTGTATCAAAGTTGTGACAAATTATGAATTAAGATCAGAACACCAAGTTTTTGGAGCCATTACCAGGGATCACAATTTCGTGCACCAATAGTAGGAAAGCAGAGATTCAGAAGACAAAGCATCTCTAAAGCCTCAACCTGTTCTTCATTACTGCATAACAAGTATTTATTTCATGTTCTTTTACTTTTTACAATTAAATCTGAGAATTGTTAATACCCTAACTAAGAGTTACAAGATAACCATAGCTTGCTTCAAGCCGACAATCTCCGTGGGATCGACCCTGACTCACGTAAGGTATTACTTGGACGACCCAGTGCACTTGCTGGTTAGTTGTGCGGAGTTGCAAAAGTGTGATTGTAATTTCGTGCACCAAGTTTTTGGCGCCGTTGCTGGGGATTGTTCGAGTTTGGACAACTCACGGTTATTCTTGTTGCTTAGATTAGGAATATTTTATTTTTGTTGGTTTAGAGTCTTTCATTTGAGTTTAGTTTTATATTTTAAGTTTGGTGTCAATTGCATAATTTTATTTTCTTTTAATTTTTCAAAATTGCATGTCCTTAGTTCTTTCTTGATCTTTAAAAATTCTAAGTTTGGTGTCTTCTTTTTGTTTTCCTTTAAATTTTCGAAAAGTTGTGTTTGATTTTCTAAAAATTTTAAGTTTGGTGTGTTTTGTGCTTTTATTTACTAAAAAAATTTTTTCAAAAATTTGTTCTTGGTGTTCATCTTGATCTTCAAAGTGTTCTTGGTGTTCATCTTGACATTCAAAGTTTTCTTGTTTGTTCCCTTTGTTTTGATCTAAAATTTCTAAGTTTAGTGTCATTTTGTTGTTTTTCTCTTTCCTCATTAAAATTCAAAAATAAAAAAAATATCTTTTCTTTATTTTACTCATAATTTTCGAAATTTGGCATTAAAGTAGTCAAAGATTTTCAAAATCATATATTTTCTTTTTTAGTCAAGTCAAAATTCCAATTTCAAAAATTGATCTTTTCAAATCTTTTTCAAAAATCAAATCTTTTTAATTTCTTCAATCATATCTTTTCAATCACATCTTTATTTTTTTTAAATTGCAATCATATCTTCTCAATCATATCTTTTTCAACATAATTTTCAATCATATCTTTTTGATTGCTAATTTCAAAATTTTTTTAATTAAATTAATTAATTTAGTTTTCAATTTGCTTTTATTTTCTTTTCTTTTTTTCGAAATTTTATTTTATTTTCCATTTATTTTATTCTATTTTAATTTCGGTCACTTTAATTAAATAAATAAAAATAAAAATATAATTTATTTGCAATTCATATCAATTCCCTTTTCTCCCTCATGGACATAAGTGGAAATGAACAGTCCAGAAGGACTCTGGGGTCATATGCTAACCCCATTACAGCTGCATATGGGAGTAGCATTTGTATACCTCCCATCAAAGCAAGCAGCTTTGAGCTAAATACTCAGCTCATTATCATGGTGCAGCAAAATTGCCAGTATTCCGGTCTTCCACAGGAAGAACCTACTAAGTTTCTGGCACAATTCTTACAAATTGCTGACACAGTTTGTGATAAAGAAGTGGATCAGGATGTTTACAGATTATTATTGTTTCCATTTGCTATAAAAGATCAAGCTAAGAGGTGGTTAAATAACCAACCCACAGCAAGCATAAAGACATGGAGACAGTTGACAGACAAGTTCCTGAATCAATTTTACCCTCCAAAAAGGATGACACAGCTAAGGCTGGACATCCAAGGCTTTAAAGAAGAGGATCATGAATCCCTTTATAATGCCTGGGAAAGGTACAGAGGGATGCTAAGGAAATGCCCCTCTGAAATATTTTCAGAGTGGGTACAGTTAGACATCTTCTACTATGGGCTTACAGAAAGAGCTCAAATGTCCCTAGACCACTCTGCTGGTGGATCTATACACAAGAGAAAGACAATTGAAGAAGCTCAAGAACTCATAGATAAAGTTGCTAGAAATCAACATCTGTACTCAAGCAGTGAGCCCTCCATAAAAGAAGAAGTTATGACAGCAACTACTGATCATAATCCTCAAGAACAGATTGTTGAACTTAATCAGCAATTACTCCTTATGACAAAACAATTAGCAGAATTTAAAGAGATACTCCAAGACACTAAAAATGCTAACAAAAATATAGAAGCACAATTGAATTAGACAAGACAACAGCTATCTAAACAGATAACAGAAGAATGCCAAGCTGTCCAACTAAGGAGCGGGAAGACATTGAATAATTCAGTTCAAGGTAGCAAAAAGTCAAGCAAGGAACAAATGACAGAGGATGATCAAACCACTGTACAAAATCCCTCTGAGAACAGCAAGAGCCCAGAGAGGAATAATTCTGGCATTCAAACGCCAGAAAAGGGAGAAAAGTTGGTGTTAAACGCCCATTCCTTGCCCAGTTCTGGCGTTCAAACGCCAGAAAAGGGTGGGAAGCTGGCGTTAAACACCCATCATGCACCCAATCCTGGCATTCAAACGTCAATGAGGGATCAGACACCTGCAAGTGCTGATGGCAATCCCTCTAAAAAGGCTTCTCCAACCACCTCTGTAGGAAATAAACCTGCAGCAACCAAGGTTGAGGAATACAAAGCCGAGATGCCCTATCCTCATAAACTCTGCCAAGGGGAACATGATAAACAATTTGCCCGTTTTGCAGACTATTTCAGAACTTTTGAAATAAAGATCCCGTTTGTAGAGGCACTTGAGCAAATACCCTCTTATGCTAAGTTCATGAAAGAGATCTTAAGTCATAAGAAGGATTGGAGAGAAACTGAAAAAGTGTTTTGAAAGAATTGAAGATTGATGGTTTAGAAGTTATAGTAAACTCTCATTGCAAGTATAGTTACTAAACAAAGCAATCAACCTTTCTTACAAATATTTTGGTTGTCACAAGTAACAAACCCCTTTAAAATTGATAACCGAGTATTTAAACCTCGGGTCGTCTTCTCAAGGAATTGCAGGGAGGTATGTTCTTATTATTGGTTATGAGTCTTGTAAATTGGGGGTTTTGAAAGTAAGGGAGCAGTATGTTGAATGATAATAAGAATAAAATAAATAACTATAAAATAGACTCTTGGCAAGGTATAAAAACTGGAAGTCCTATCCTGGTTATCCTTATCAATTGTAATGAGAATTGGATTTTTCTCCCACTTTGTTAACCTCTAACTATGAAGGTAAGTTAAGTGGATGAATTAATTCTGATTCCTCAAGTCTAAGTCTTTTTTTGGGAAAAGTTAGAGTTATTGGAACCCGAATTAATTCTTGAAGAATTCCAATTTTCAATCAACAATGAGTTTGATAACTCAAGTGTCTCCAATGACTCAACCAAAGCCAAAAGGGGAAAATCTAAATTAAATTAAAAGCATTCATGTAAATAAAGCAAAGAAAAATTAAATCTAAAAATACCTCGAATTGCATTAATAAAAGAAATCAAATCTAACATGGATATTCATAAATTAAATTGAGAAAATCAATAAAAAGAACATTGAATCTGTGATTGCAGAAAATGAAATCCTAATCCTAATCCTAAGAGAGAGGAGAAAACCTCTCTCTCTAAAAACTACATCTAAAACTAAAATTTTGAATTGTGAGCTTATCGTTATGAATGAATGGATTCCCCCACTTTATAGCCTCTAATCTGTGTTTTCTGGGCCGCAAACTGGGTCGAAAACAGCCCAGAAATCGCTGAAGAAGAAATCTACCACGCTGATTTTTGCCATTGCGACGCATCCGTGTGGAGCACGTGTTCGCGTCGCCTAGCGTCAGAGCAACTATGGCATATTATATATCAAATTGAAGCCCCGGACGTTAGCTTTCAATGCAACTGGAACCGCATCGTTTGGACCTCTGTAGCTAAAGTTATAGCCGTTTGGGTGCGAAGAGATCAGGCTGGACAGCTTAGCAATTTCTCCAACTTCTTGTATTCCTTCCACTTTTGCATGCTTCCTTTCCATCCTCTAAGCCATTCCTGCCCTGTAATCTCTGAAATCACTTAACACACATATCAAGGCATCTAATGGTAATAAGAGAGGATTTAAACATAGGGAACTTAAGGCCAAAGAAGCATGTTTTCAATCAAAGCACATAATTAGGAAGGCAAATGTAAAACCGTGCAAATAGTATGAATAAGTGGGTAAAGAGTTAATAAAAATCACTCAATTGAGCACATGATAAACCATAAAATAGTGGTTTATCAACCTCCCCACACTTAAACATTAGCATGTCCTCATGCTAAGCTCAAGAGAAGCTATAAAGGAGTGAAGAGAAATAATAGAATGTATGAAATGCAACTACATGCAAAATGTTCCTACCTACTTGGTTAAAAGTAAATAAGCTCTTCAAGACAAACATAAATCAGATTTCACTAATTCAAATCATACAATAAAAAGCAAGTAAACTTGTAAGAAGATAGCTCATGAAAGCAGGGAACATAGAATCAAGCATTGAACCCTTACTGGTAGTGTATATCACTCTAGTCTCTCAAGTGTATAGGGTAATTCACTCTACTCTTCTCTAATCATACTTTCTAAACTTTGTTCTTCATCTAACTAATCAACAAAAATTTAATGTACCAATGCAAACATCATGAGGTCTTTTCAAGGTTGTAATGGGGCTGAGTTAAAGGTAAGGATATATGTGTGGCCAAGGGAGCTTTATAAAGTGAATCCTTGATTAGCCTAAGATCTCACCTAACATATACATACTTTATAATTCAAAGGTTTCTTTACCTATTTACCCAATTTTTTCCACTTTTTATGTTACATGCTCATGCCTTAATTTTAATTTTTATCCCATGTGCATTGCTTTTTTTTTTTAATTTTTTTTTAATTTTTTTAATTTTTTAATTTTTTTTTGTATTTGGGAAATTCTTTTGTATCCCCTTATTTGGGTACTGAAATAAAATATAAATTTTTTTAATGCACATGGTAATTTAATTGCTTTGACTTCACATGAGCATGCTTCCCAAAATTTTTATTTTGAAATATTTTTATTCTTTTTAAGTTTCTACCTTTGTTTCTATCATCCATGTTACCATATGGTTCCCCACACTTAAACAATTACACAATTTTTATCTTAAGCTAACCAATGATTCAACTTGAGATTTTTTATTTTATTTTTCTGCTTAAGGCTAGTAATATCGTTTATAGAACAGGAGGGATTTTAAAGGCTCAAGGGGGCTAACAAGGGTGATCTAAAAGGTAGGCTAATTTGGGATAAGTGAGCTAGAATCAAATAATGGCATCAATCATATGCAAGCATGTAATTACACTAAATAATGCACATATAGAATGGAAAAAAGCAAAGATTGCAATTATAGAGAAGAAAACACACAAGAATAAAAATTTATGGTTAAATAATGTAACCATATAAATAAGCTCAAAATCTCACAGGTTGTGTGTTCTTAGCTTTTTAAACTATGGTCCAAATACAACTTCAAACAAGTTTTAATAAAAAAAGTTTTTAATTTAAATTAGTGAAATACTATAAAAATTTCTTGAAAAAGAAAATATTACTTCAACCAAGTGGTAACTAAATGTATAAAATCAAACAAACATGCAATTAAATATGCAAATGCAGCAATTAACAAAGAAAATAAAATATTGGTGTTGAGAAGAAAATACTAATCCATGGAGATCGGTATCGACCTCCCCACACTTAAAGATTGCACCGTCCTCGGTGCATGCTGAGATGTGCAGGTGGACGGGTTGTTCTAACTGATGTTTTTCTTCAAGGATTGTGCAGATGGACTTGTTTGTCTCCTCATGTAAACGTCATCCGATTCCCTTCTGGGTGGCCATCCTGAAAGAAAAAGGGAAAAAAAATAACCCAGAAATAAAGATAAGAAAATAAATGAAGTATGGGTGGGTTAATGACAAATGAAAAGGGTCTCATTTACATGGAAGTTTCAACATGTACGTGAGAAAACAATAGAAGCCATGTCATACCAGTGGTACAAAATTTGTAACAATGGGGAAGAGAGTGCAAGACTATATAAATTAATGTCAATGCAAAATTAATACAAATATCATAAAAGATTAGTATTGACTTAAATAATATTGCCCAACAGTGTAAAACAAGTCACTGAGCATCAAAAATAAATTCAAGAAAAGATGCAATAGTTGAATAAGAAAATTGTAACACCAATGGAAAAAAAATAATAAATTTAGAAAAGAAAATAAAAATATGCACAAAATTAAAATGCAACGAATGAAAGTATGCAATTAAGTAAAAGAGAATGAAAGTAAAGAAGGAAGAAGAAAAGAAGAAAGAAATAAGAATGGAAAAGAAAAATTAGGATTTGGGGGAAGAAAAGATATGATATTTGGCGCTGATCAGGATAAGTTGTGCGGCGCAGGCGACGCGGACGCGTGGATGACGCGGTCGCGTGGTGCGCGATAAGGTCAGGTGACGCGGACGCGTGGGTCACGCGATCGCGTGGCCTGATTTGTGCGATTAGCGCGAGTGCAGCCTCGCGTTCGCACAACTCTCTGTTAGAAACTCTTTTCGCCAAATTTTTGGATGACGCGGTCGCGTGGTTGACGCGATCGCGCGGGTGGCCTTATTTCCAATATGACGCGGACGCGTGGGTGACGCGTTCGAGTCGTGGGGCTTGTGCTGCTAGCACCATTCCAGCCCCGCTCCATCGTAACTCTCTGCCATGCACCCCTTTACGTCGATTTTACAGAGCCACGCATTCGCGTGGGTGACGCGGACGCGTAGGGAGGCTATTTCGCTAATGACGCGAACGCATCATCCACGCGGTCACGTGGATTAATTTGTGCCAAAGGCACACCTCCAACCACGCTTTCGCGTGACTCTCTATTCACTTTCCTTTTCTTCCAAACGCACTGGTGACGCGGACGCGTCAGCGACGCTACCGCGTCCCGTGCGTGTTTATTTTTTTTTTAATAATGCAGTATGCAGAATGCAATGCTAATATGAATGTTATGCAAAACTCCAGGTTCAATACAATAAAATAAAATAAAACTAAATAAAAAAATGAAAAAGGAATGATCATACCATGGTGGGTTGTCTCCCACCTAGCACTTTTAGTTAAAGTCCTTAAGTTGGACATTTGGTGAGCTTCCTGTTATGGTGGCTTGTGCTTGAATTCATCCAGAAATCTCTACCAATGTTTATAATTCCAATGGCCTCCGGGATCCCAAACTAGGCACGTAAAGCCTTTGAGCAGCTTCAAACAGATTCTTAGGCTCCCGGGGTGCTGGATGTCAGAACAGATTCTAGGATCCCAAACCTTGCTATTGCACCCGTCTTCTTGTTGATCATCATGATTCCATCCGGGTGGCAAGCAATCTGAATTCTCACTAAAGCGGCCAACCAACTTCCTAGACCCATTCAGTTGAGCTTTACACCAACCTTTGTATTTAAACTTTGAGTATGCAACCATGTTGAACCTTGTTTGACAACTCCAACCACTAACCATCTTCCTCTTACTCTTAATGCCACAAAGAGCTCTAAGTTGACCATCCGTCTCCAGTAGCCCATATTCAAGTGGAATTAGAAAGCGAGGGGATATGAATTTTACCCACTTGAATGTTGTGAAGGATGATGGCAACTTAGGGGGAGGTATTTCTAATGAAATTGCAAGCTCCACTCCCTTGTGCTCTTCTTTGACCACTTCCACCTCTTTGCAAACTTCTTTAATTTCAACCTCTTCCTCTTGGTAGCTTTCTTCCAATTCCATCTCTTCTTCATTACTTACCAAGGGCAAGGGAGGTAGTGATTTTTCTTCTTTAATTTCCATCTCTTGATCAACCTCTTCAAAGTCTTTAGCCATGATATGCCTTGGAGGTTGTACACGCTCCTCAACATCAATTTCAAACCTCTTTGAAGAAAGTTCTATGGCTGGACTTTCCCAAGGAGGTTCTGCACCTCCTAAGTCTGCAACTACTTCTTCTTCTTCAATAATTCTGGCTTCCTCCACTTGTTCCAGTACAAATTCATGCTCCTTACTGTCCACCGGAGTTTCTAATGTCTCCTTCATGCTACGTCCTTCATTAGATTGTCCACATGAAGCCATGGGGGTTCCTTGAGTATCCGAACGTCGGGAAGCTAATTGATTTATTGCTTGATTCAATTGATGAAGTGTGGCATTAAATTTTTCAAATGTTTCCTTGAGTTTCTTTGTTGATTCTTGGGGTGATGGATATGGACATGATGCATAGGGAGGTGGTGGTTCTTAGGAGTAATTGGGTTGGAATTGGGGTGGTTCTAGATATGGTTCATATGGCTCATAAGGTGGTTGGTCTGGTGGATAAGGGTTAGGGTCTTATGAGGGTGTTTGGTGGTAAGGGGCTTGTGAGTATGGTGGTTCGAAGCTATGTTGAGAGGATGGTCTATTAGCATAGGGTGGGGCTTGCTGGTAGTTACAAGGAGGTCCACCATATCTATCAGCTTGGTATGCATTGTAGAATGGTCTTTGTCTATGGTATCCTGGAAGGTGTTGTTGCCTAAAGGGTTGATCAGATCCTCTTGACTCCTTCCATCTCTGATTGTTTTGACCTTAATGCATGTTCCTGTCATAATTTCCATTCCTTACAACAGCATTGGAACCAAACTCAAAGCGATGGGGTGAGAATTCATAATAGCAAATAAAAATTTAAAACGAAAATAAAAACAAATTTTAAATTAAAAGGTTATTGAAATTTAAATTTTTGAATTTGAAAATTAAATTTTAAAATTTGAAAATTAGATTTTGAAATTTGAAATTTGAAATTTTGAAATAAGATAAGATAAGATAAAAATTTTAAAATAAAAATCTGAAATTTTTTTTATGGAAAATTCGAAAATTCAATAAAAATAAAGAGAAAAGATATTTTTGAATTAAATGAGGAAAGAGAAAAATAATAAAATGACACCAAACTTAAAATTTTTAGATCAAAACGAAGAAAACAACTAAGAACAACTTGAAGGTCAAGATGAACACGAAGAACAAATTTTTGAAAAATTTTTTAATAACTAAATAAAAACTAATAACCTCTTAATTTATGAAAAAGCAAAAATAAAAACAAAAATAAAAACAAATAAACAAGTAAAAAATAAATATTTACAATAACCAATAATAAGGCACACGTTTGCAATTCCCTGGCAACAGCGCCATTTTGAAAGAACTGAAGATTAATGGTTTAGAAGTTATAGTAAACTCTCGTTGCAAGTATAGTTACTAAACCAAGCAATCAACCTTTCTTACAAACATTTTGGTTATCACAAGTAACAAACCCCTTTAAAATTGATAACCGAGTATTTAAACCTCGGGTCGTCTTCTCAAGGAATTGCAGGGAAGTATGTTCTTATTATTGGTTATGAGTCTTGTAAATTGGGGGTTTTGAAAGTAAGGGAGCAGTATGTTGAATGATAATAAGAATAAAATAAATAACTATAAAATAGACTCTTGGCAAGGTATGAAAACTGGAAGTCCTATCTTGGTTATCCTTATCAATTGTAATGAGAATTGGATTTTTCTCCCACTTTGTTAACCTCTAACTATGAAGGTAAGTTAAGTGGATGAATTAATTCTGATTCCTCAAGTCCTAGTCTTTCCTTGGGAAAAGTTAGAGTTATTGGAACCCGAATTAATTCTTGAAGAATTCCAATTTTCAATCAACAATGAGTTTGATAACTCAAGTGTCTCCAATGACTCAACCAAAGCCAAAAGGGGAAAATCTAAATTAAATTAAAAGCATTCATGTAAATAAAGCAAAGCAAAATTAAATCTAAAAATACCTCGAATTGTATTAATAAAAGAAATCAAATCTAACATGGATATTCATAAATTAAATTGAAAAAATCAATAAAAAGAACATTGAACCTGTGATTGCAGAAAATGAAATCCTAATCCTAATCCTAAGAGAGAGGAGAGAACCTCTCTCTCTAAAAACTACATCTAAAACTAAAATTGTGAATTGTGAGCTTATTTTTATGAATGAATGAATCCTCCCACTTTATTGCCTCTAATCTGTGTTTTCTGGGTCACAAACTGGGTCAAAAACAGCCCAGAAATCGCTGGAGAAGAAATCTGCCACGTTGATTTTTGCCACTGCGATGCGTCCGCGTGGAGCACGCGTTCGCGTCACCTAGCGTTAGAGCAACTATGGCATATTATATATCAAATTGAAGCCCTGGATGTTAGCTTTCCAACACAACTAGAACTGCATTGTTTGGACCTCTGTAGCTAAAGTTATAGCCGTTTGAGTGCGAAGAAGTCAGGCTGGACAGCTTAGCAATTTCTCCAACTTCTTGTATTCCTTCCACTTTTGCATGCTTCCTTTCCATCCTCTAAGCCATTCCTGTCCTGTAATCTCTGAAATCACTTAACACACATGTCAAGGCATCTAATGGTAATAAGAGAGGATTTAAACATAGGGAACTTAAGGCCAAAGAAGCATGTTTTCAATCAAAGCACATAATTAGGAAGGCAAATGTAAAACCATGCAAATAGTATGAATAAGTGGGTAAAGAGTTAATAAAAACCACTCAATTGAGCACAAGATAAACCATAAAATAGTGGTTTATCATGTTTCTCACTGAAGAATGCAGTGTAGTCATTCTGAAAAGCTTACCAGAAAAGCTTCAAGATCTAGGAAGCTTTATGATACCATGCATATTAGAGGGTGCTTGTACCAAGACAGCTCTATGTGACCTTGGAGTAAGTATCAACCTAATACCTGCATCCACTATCAGAAAGCTTGGGTTGACTGAAGTAGTCAAACCAACCTGGATATATCTTCAACTTGCTGATGCTCCATTAAATATCCATCAGGCATAATTGAGGATATGATTATCAAGGTTGGGCCATTTGCCTTTCCCACTGACTTTGTAGTGCTGGAAATGGAGGAGCACAAGAGTGCCTCTCTTATTCTAGGAAGACCTTTCCTAGCTAGCAACTGGACGAACTCTTATTGATGTACAAAAAGGGGAAGTGACCCTGAGAGTCAATGAGGATGAGTTCAAGTTAAATGCTGTCAAAGCTATGCAGCATCCAGACACATCAAATGACTGCATGAGCACTGATATTATCGACTCCTTGGTGGGAGAGATCAATGTGACTGAGAGTCTTGAATCAGAGCTAGAGGACATCTTTAAAGATGTTCAGCCTGATCTGGAGGAACCAGAGGAAATAAAAGAACCTCTAAAAATTCCTCAGGAAGAGGAGAAACCTCCTACACCCGAGCTCAAATCACTACCACCATCCCTGAAATATGCATTTCTGGGAGAGGGTGACACTTTTCCAGTGATCATAAGCTTTGCTTTAGATCCAAGGAAGAGAAAGCACTAATTCAAGTGCTAAGGACACATAAGACAGCTCTTGGGAGGTCCATAAGTGATCTTAAGGGCATTAGCCCAGCAA
Organism: Arachis ipaensis; assembly: GCF_000816755.2. Taxonomy (NCBI): domain Eukaryota; kingdom Viridiplantae; phylum Streptophyta; class Magnoliopsida; order Fabales; family Fabaceae; genus Arachis; species Arachis ipaensis. The sequence goes on along the minus strand of NC_029787.2, from coordinate 88,745,253 downwards.
GATGCATGCACAAAATCCTATTGGAGGATGATGCTAAGCCAGTGGTTCAACCACAGAGGCAACTGACCATGCTACTCTTAAATATCTACTCACAAAGCAGGATTCAAAACCCAGGCTCATAAGATGGGTGTTGCTTCTGTAAGAGTTTGATATAGAAATAAGAGACAGAAAAGGGACAGAAAACCAGGTAGCTGATCACCTGTCCCGGATAGAACCAGTAGCTGGGGAGTCCCTCTCTTCAACTGAGATCCCTGAAACCTTTCCGGATGAGCAACTCTTTGCCATTCAGGAAGCACCATGGTTTGCAGACATTGCAAATTATAAAGCTGATTTCTGATGCAAAGTACTACTTATGGGATGAATGATAAACCACTATTTTATGGTTTATCTTATGCTTAATTGAGTGGTTTTTATCAACTCTTTACCCATTTATTCATACTAGTCACATGCTTTATGTTTTCCTTTCCTGATTTTGTGCTATGATTGAAAACATGCTTCTTTGGCCTTTATATTGCTAATATTAATCCTCTCTTATCACCATTAGATGCCTTGATATGTGTGTTAAGTGTTTTCAGAGATTACAAGGCAGGAATGGCTTAGAGGATGGAAAGGAACCATGCAAAAGTGGAAGGAATACAAGAAACTGAAGGAACTGCTAAAGCTGTCCAGCCTAACCTCTCTGCACTCAAACGGTCATAACTTGAGCTACAGAGGTCCAAATGATGCGGTTCCAGTTGCATTAGAAAGCTGACGTTCGGAGCTTCGATTTGATATATAATTTTTTATAGATGCCTCAAAGTTAGGTGATGCAAACGCGTGAATGACGCGCCCGCATCGCATCTGCGAACTTCAATCCGCGGGGACGCGTGGACGACGCCTCCGCGTCACTTTCCCGCGACCTGAACGTAACAGAAATCGTAGGGGGCGATTTCTGGGCTGCATTTGACCCAGTTTTCAGCCCAGAACACATAGATTAGAGGCTATAAAGTGGGGGAATGCATACATTCATAATCAAGCTTTCACATTCACAATTTTAGGAGTAGATGTAGTTTTTAGAGAGAGAGGTTCTCTCCTCTCTCTTAGGATTTAGACTTAGGATTCTTTTCACTTTATGATTATTTCATCTTTTGCGATCACAAGTTCAATGTTTCTTTTATTTATTTTTCCAATTTAATTTATGAATATCCATGTTAGATTTGATTTCTTTTGTGAATGCAATTCGAGGTATTTTCAGATTTAATTTTGCTTTGCTTTATTTATATGAATTCTTTTAATTTAATTTAGATATTTTTCCTTTTGACTTTGGTTAAATAATTGGTGACTCTTGAGTTATCAAACTCATTGTTGATTAAAAATTGGAATTCTTCAAGAATTAATTCGAGTTCCAATAACTCTAACTTTTCCCAAGGAAAGACTGGGACTTGAGGAATAAAAATTAATTCATCCACTTAACTTACCTTCATAGTTAGAGGTTAACAAAGTGGGAGAAAAATCTAATACTCATTACAATTGATAAGGATAACCAGGATAGGACTTCCAGTTTTCATACCTTGCCAAGAATTTTATTATCTATTTAATTTAATACAATTTACTTTCTTGTCATTTACTATTCTCGCTTTTTATCTTATACATTAAAAATCCCCAATTTACAAACTCATAACCAATAATAAGAACACCTCCCTGCAATTCCTTGAGAAGACGACCCGAGGTTTAAATACTTCGGTTATCAATTTATTTAGGGGTTTGTTACTTGTGACAACCAAAACGTTTGTAAGAAAGGTTGATTGCTTGGTTTAGTAACTATACTTGCAACGAGAGTTTACTATAACTTCTAAACGATCAATCTTCAGTTCTTCAAAATAATTTTGAAAGAACTGAAGATTGATGGTTTAGAGGTTATAGTAAACTCTCGTTGCAAGTATAGTTACTGAACCAAACAATCAACCTTTCTTACAAAAGTTTTGGTTGTCACAAGTAACAAACCCCTTTAAAATTGATAACCGAGTATTTAAACCTCGGGTCGTCTTCTCAAGGAATTGCAGGGAGGTGTTCTTATTATTGGTTATGAGTCTTGTAAACTGGGGGTTTTGAAAGTAAGAAAGAAGTATGACAAGTAAAATAAATAAATAATTATAAAATAAAACTCTTGGCAAGGTATAAGAACTGGAAGTCCTATCCTAGTTATCCTTATCAATTGTGATGAGAATTGAATTTTTCTCCCACTTTGTTAACCTCTAACTATAAAGGTAAGTTAAGTGGATGAATTAATTTTGATTCCTCGGGTCCAAGTCTTTCCTTGGGAAAGGCTAGAGTTATTGGAATTCAAATTAATTCTTGAAGAATTTCAATTTTCAATCAACAATGAGTTTGATAACTCAAGCGTCACCAATTACTTAAACAAAGTGAAACGAAAGAAAATATCTAAATTAAATTAACAGCATAAATATAAATAAAGCAAAGCAAAATTAAATCTGAAAATACCTCAAATTGCATTAATAAAGAAAATCAAATCTAACATGGATATTCATAAATTAAATTGGAAAAATAAATAAAAAGAAAATTGAATCTGATAAAAAGAAACAATCTTGAAAGCAAAGAAATCCTAAATCCTAATCCTAAGAGAGAGGAGACAACCTCTCTCTCTCTAAAAACTACATCTAAAACTAAAAAATATGAATTATGAGCTTGATCATGTATGGATGCATTCTCCTACTTTATAGCCTCTAATATGTGTTTTCTGGGCCACAAACTAGGTCGAAAACAGCCCAGAAATCGCTGGAGAAGAAATCTGCCACGCTGGTTTTTTGCCACTGCAACGCGTCTGCGTGGATCACGCGACCGCGTTGTCTAGCATCAGAGGAACTATGGCATATTATATATCAAATCAAAGCCCCAGACGTTAGCTCTCTAACGCAACTGGAACTGCGTCGTTTGGACCTTTGTAGCTCAAGTTATGACCGTTTTAGTGCGAGAGGGTCAGGCTAACAGCTTTGCAGTTCCTTCAACTTCTTGTATTCCTTCCATTTTTGCATGCTTCCTTTCCATCCTCTAGGCCATTCCTGCCCTGTAATCTCTGAAAACACTTAACACACATATCAAGGCAACTAATGGTGATAAGAGAGGATTAATATTAGCAATATAAAGGCCAAAGAAGCATGTTTTCAATCATAGCACAAAATCAGGAAGGAAAACATAAAGCATGCAATTAGTATGAATAAATGGGTAAAGAGTTGATAAAAACCACTCAATTAAGCATAAGATAAACCATAAAATAGTGGTTTATCAACCTCCCCACACTTAAACATTAGCATGTCCTCATGCTAAGCTCAAGAGAAGCTATAAAGCTGAAGAGGAATGATAGAATGTATGAAATGCAACCTATCTAATGCAACTATATGCTAAGATGTTTCTACCTACTTGGTTAAAAGTAAATAAGTTCTTCAAGACAAATATGAATCAGATTCCACTAATTCAAATTATATAATAAAAGACAAGTAAACTTGTAAGAAGTTAGCTCATGAAAGCAGGGAACATAGAGTCAAGCATTGAACCCTTTACTGGTGGTGTATATCACTCTAACTCTCAAGTGTCTAGGGTCAATCACTCTACTCGTCCCTAGTCATGCTTTCTAAACTTTGTTCTTCATCTAACCAATCAACAAATATTTAGTATACCAATGCAAACATCATGAGGTCTTTTCAGGGTTGTAATGGGGCTAAGGTAAGGGTGAGGATATATGTATGGCCAAGTGAGCTATAATATGAATCTTTAATTAACCTAAGCTCTCACCTAATATACATATACTCTACATACTGTTAAATTCATGCCTAGCTACCCATAATTCCCACTTTTGTATGATTTCCATACTTATGTACCACATTTTTTATATTTCTTTACTTTTATCACATGTGCATTGATCTTTTCATTAACTTAGTATTGGGGTGATTTTGTCCCCTTATTTATTTACTTATTTATTGAATATTTCTTTTTTGGATTTTTCTCTTCTTTTTTTCTTTGTAGAGAAATAAACATAACTTATCATTGCACATGGATTTTTCATTATTTTTCTATTTTGGTTATTCATGAGTAGGTTCCCAAATTCCCTAATATTAGAAACATAATACATTCCCTTATTAACCCATGTTCCCACAATTTTTCCACACTTAGTTGATGCACAATCTCTATCTTAAGCTAACCAAAGATTCAATTAGGGTATTTAATTTGTTTTTCTGCTTAAGGCTTAGTGATGTGGTAAAATATAGAATAAATAGGATTAAAAAGGCTCAAGGTGGCAAACAAAGGTGATGTAAAGGGTAGGCTTATTTGGGATAAGTGAGCTAAAATCAAATAATGGCCTCAATCATATGCAAACATGTAAATACACAAAATATTGGACATATAGACTAAAACAAAGTAAAGATCACAATTATAGAGAAGTAAACACACAAGAATAAAATATTTATGGTTAAATAATGTAACCATATAAATAAGCTCAAATCTCACAAGTTGTGTGTTCTTTAGCTCAAAAACCATGTTCCAAATACAACTTCAAACAAATTTTACACAAAAAAATTTTGATTTTAAATTAGTAAAATTTTTTCAAAAATAGGATCTTAAAAAGAAAATTATTACTTTAACCAAGTAGTGACTAAATGCATAAAATCAAACAAATATGCAATTAAATATGCAAATGCAACAATTAACAAAGAAATTAAAATATTGGTGTTGATAAGAAAATACTAACCCATGGAGATCGATATCGACCTCCCCACACTTAAAGATTGCACCGTCCTCGGTGCATGCTGAGATGTGCAGGTGGACGGGTTGTTCCAACTGATGCTTTTCTTCAAGGATTATGCAGATGGACTTGTTTGTCTCCCCTTTTAGAGGTTTCTCTCTTTTTCCGTCTTCGGTGGCCAGCCTGAAAGAAGAGAAAAAAAGAAAAGTAACCCAAAAGATAGAAGATAAATAAAATATGGATGTTAATGCCAAATGATAAGGGTCTCATTTACATGGAAGCTTCAACATGTATGTGAGAAAACAATAGAAGCCATGGCATACCAGTGGTATAAAATTTGCAACAATGGGGAAGAGAGTGGGTAATGAAAGACAATGTAAGTTCATGTCAATGCAAAAGGAATATTAGTATTATAAAAAGTAGCATTGATTTAAATAATATTACCCAATCAGAATAAAACAAGTCATGAAGCACTAGGATAATTCAAGAGAAGATGCAACAATTGAATAGGAAAATTTTAACACCAAAGGAAAAATAATTGATTTAGAAAAGAAAAGAAAAATATGCACAAAATTAAAATGCAATAAATGAAATATGCAAATAAATTAAGTAAAATAAAATGAAGGTGAAAAATAATGAAAAGTGAAAGAAATAAAGTAAGGAAGAAAGAAAAAGAAGAAAAGATAGAAGAGATTAGGATTAGAAAAGAAAAGAGAAGATAATTGGCGCTGATCTGGATAAGTTGTGGGACGCAGGCGACGCAGTCGCGTGGGTGACGCGGTTGCGTGGTGCGCGATAAGGTTGGGTGACGCGGACGCGTGGGGCACGCGATCGCGTGACTCGATTTGTGCTAGTGGCGCGAGTGCAGTCTCACGGTCGCACAACTCTCTGTTCGAAACTTGGTATTGCCAAAATCCAGGGTGACGCGGTCGCGTGATCGACGCGATCGCGTGAGTGGCCATTATAGGGGTATGACGCGGACGCATGAGCCATGCGTCCGCGTGGTAAGGCTGCACGTTCAGCACCGATCCAGCATCACTCCAGCTCATCTTTCGGCCATGCACCCTTTTGACGTTGATTTTCAGGTCACGCGGCCGCGTGGGTGACGCGGTCGCGTGGGAGGCCAATGTTCCCACATGACACGGACGCGTCGGCAACGGGGTCGCGTGGGATGATTTGTGCCATTGGCACGCCTCCAGCCACGCTCCTGCGTGACTCTCTGTTCATTTATTATTTTCTCCCATCTCCTTGCGACGCGGACGCGTCAATGATGCGGTCGCATCGCGTGAATTTTTTTTTATATAGATATGCAGTATGCAAAATGCAATGCTAATGTAGATGCAATAAATAATTCCAGGTTTAATAAAATAAAATAAAATAAAAACAAATAAAACGAAATAAAATTGAAAAAGGAACGATCATACCATGGTGGGTTGTCTCCCACCTAGCACTTTTAGTTAAAGTCCTTAAGTTGGACATTTGATGAGCTTCCTGTTATGGTGGCTCATGCTTGAACTAATCCAGGAATCTCCACCAATATTTGTGATTCCAATATCCTCCGGGATCCCAAACTAGGCATGTAAAGCCCTTAAGAAGCTTCAAACAGATTCTTAGGCTCCTGGGGTGACAAATGTCAGAGCAGATTCCAAGATCCCAAATCTTGCTTTTACACCCATTTTTGTCGGGATCTGTATTTTTCCAGCCGGGTGATAGGTAATTTGAATTCTCACTGCAGCTACCAAACAGCTTCCTAGACCCATTCAATTGAGCTCTACACCAACCTTTGCGTTTAAACTTAAGGCTTCTAACCATAATGAACCTTGCAGGACAATTCTTACCACTGACTATCTTTCTCTTACTCTTTATGCCATAAAGAGCTCTAAGTTGACCATCCCTCTCCAGTAGCCCATATTCAAGTGGAATTTGAAAGCTAAGGGATATGAATTTTACCCACTTGAATATTGTGAAGGATGATGGCAACTTAGGGGGAGGGGTCTCCAATAACTTCGGCAAAGTGATTTCAAGCCCCATTCCCCTGGGCTCTTCCTTAGCAGCTTTCACCTCTTTGCAAGCTCCTTCAATTTCAACCTCTTCCTCTTGGTAGCTGTCTTTCAATTCAATCTCTTCTTCATTGTTCACCAAGAGTGTGGGAGGTTGTGCTTTTTCCATCTCCATGTCAAGTCCAATGGGAGAGGATTCAATTGCGGATAAGAATTCATCAATGATTGAATCCATCTCTTGATCAACCTCTTCAAAGTCTTCAACCATGATATGTCTTGGAGGTTGTACACCCTCTTCAACATCAATTTTAAACGTCTTTGAGGGAGGCTCTATGTCTTGACTTTCCCAAGGAGGTTCAGCATCTCCTAAGTCTTCAACCACTTCTTCTTCTTCAATAATTATAGCTTCCTCCGCTTGTTCCAGTACAAAGTCATGCTCCGTACTGTCCACTGGAGTTTCTAATATCTTTTTCATGCTACGTTCTTCATTAGATTTCCCACATGAAGCCATGGAGGTTCCTTGAGTGTCCGAACCTCGGGAAGGTAGTCTATTTATTGCTTGTTTCAATTGGTGAAGTGTGGCATGAAGTTTTGCACATGTTTCCGTGAGACGCTCTGTTGAGTCTTGAGGTGATGGATATGGACATGGTACATAGGGAAGTGGTGGTTCTTGATATGGTTCATATGGCTCATAAGGTGGTTGGCATGGTGGATGTGGGTTAGGGTCATATGGAGGTAAATGGTGTAAAGGAGCTTGTGAGTTTGTTGGTTCAAAGGTATGTTAGGGAGGTGGTTCATAAGCACAGGGTGGGGCTTGTTGGTAATTACAATGGGGTCCACCATATCTATTAGCTTGGTATGCATTGTAGAGTGGTCCTTGCCCATGATATCTTAGAGGGTGTTGTTGCCTAAAGGGTTGATCAGATCCTCTTGGCTCCATCCATCTTTTATTGCTTAGACCTTGATGCATATTCCTGTTATAGTTTCCACTCCTTTCAACAGATTTAGAACCAAACTCAAAGCGAGAGGGGTGAGAACTCATAGTTAGTTAATAAAAATTAAAAAATGAAAATAAGAACAAATTTAAATTAAAAGGTTATTTAAATTTTGAATTTTTGAAAATTTTTAAATTTGAATTTTTAAATTTTGAAATTTGGATTTTGAAAAAGTCAACAAAAAATTTGAAAAAGATTTAAATTTTGAAAAGGTTTGATTTTTTTTAAAATTTAAATTTAAAATTTAAAATTTGGATTTTGAATTTTGGAGTAAAAATATTGAAATTTGAAATTTAATTTTTGAAATAAGATAAGATAAAAACTTTTAAAGTAAAATTGAATTTTTAAAAGGAAAATTCGAAAATCCAATTAAAAACAATAAAATGATACCAAACTTAAAATTTTTAGATCAAAACGAAGAAAACAACTGAGAACAACTTGAAGATCAAGATGAACACCAAAAATAAATTTTTGAAAAAAAATTTTTTTTATAACTAAATAAAAACCAATAACCTCTTAATTTGTGAAAAAAGCAAAAATAAAAAAAATAAAAACAAATAAACAAGCAAAAAGCAAATATTTACGATAACCAATAATAAGGCACACGTTTGCGATTCTCCGGCAACGGCGCCATTTTGAAAGAACTGAAGATTGATGGTTTAGAAGTTATAGTAAACTCTCGTTGCAAGTATAGTTACTAAACCAAGAAATCAACCTTTCTTACAAACGTTTTGGTTGTCATAAGTAACAAACCCCTAAATAAATTGATAACCGAAGTATTTAAACATCGGGTCGTCTTCTCAAGGAATTGCAGGGAGGTGTTCTTATTATTGGTTATGAGTTTGTAAATTGGGGGTTTTTAATGTATAAGATAAAAAGCGAGAATAGTAAATGGCCAAAAGGGAAAATATCTAAATTAAATTAAAAGCATTCATATAAATAAAGCAAAGCAAAATTAAATCTGAAAATACCTCGAATTGCAATCACAAAAGAAATCAAATCTGACATGGATATTCATAAATTAAATTGGAAAAATAAATAAAAGAAACATTGAACCTGTGATCGCAAAAGATGAAATAATCATAAAGTGAAAAGAATCCTAAGTCTAAATCCTAAGAGAGAGAGGAGAGAACCTCTCTCTCTAAAAACTACATCTACTCCTAAAATTGTGAATGTGAAAGCTTGATTATGAATGGATGCATTCCCCCACTTTATAGCCTCTAATGTGTGTGTTCTAGGCTGAAAACTGGGTCAAAACTAGCCCAGAAATCGCCCCTTGCGATTTTTGTTACGTTCAGGTCGCGGGAAAGTGACGCGGAGGCGTCGTCCACGCGTCCGCGCGGATTGAAGTTCGCAGATGCGACGCGGGCGCGTCATTCACGCGTTCGCGTCGCCTAACTTCGAAGAAACTATGGCAAATTATATATGAAATCGAAGCCCCGGACGTTAGCTTGCCAACGCAACTAGAACCGCATCATTTGGACCTCTGTAGCTCAAGTTATGACCGTTTGAGTGCAAAGAGGTCAGGCTGGACAGCTTTAGCAGTTCCTTCAGTTTCTTGTATTCCTTCCACTTTTGCGTGCTTCCTTTCCATCATCTAAGCCATTCCTTCCATGTAATCTCTGAAAACACTTAACACACATATCAAGGCATCTAATGGTGATAAGAGAGGATTAATATTAGCAATATAAAGGCCAAAGAAGTATGTTTTCAATTATAGCACAAAATCAGGAAGGAAAACATAAAGCATGCGACTAGTATGAATAAATGGGTAAAGAGTTGATAAAGACCACTCAATTAAGCATAAGATAAACCATAAAATAGTGGTTTATCAACCTCCCCACACTTAAATATTAGCATGTCCTCATGCTAAGCTCAAGAGAAGCTATAAAAGAAGTGAAGAGGAATGGTAGAATGTATGAAATGCAACCTATCTTATATGAATGCAACTACATGCAAAATGTTTCTACCTACTTGATTAAAAGCAAACAAGTTCTCCAAGACAAATTCAAACCAATTTTCACTAATTCAAATTATACAATAAAAGACAAGTAAACTTGTAAGAAGATAGCTCATGAAAGCAGGGAACATAGAATCAAGCATTGAATCCTCACTGGTAGTGTATATGCACTCTAATCTCTCAAGTGTCTAGGGTTAATTCACTCTACTCTTCTCTAGTCATGCTTTCTAAACTTTGTTCTTCATCTAACCAATCAACAAAGATTTAGCATACTAATGCAAACATCATGAGGTCTTTTCAGGGTTGTAATGGGGCTGAGGTAAAGGTAAGGGTACATGTATGGCTAAGTGAGCTATAATATGAATCTTTGACTAACCTAAGCTCTCACCTAATATACATATACTCTATATACTGTTAAATTCATGCCTAACTTCCCATAATTTCCACTTTTGTATGATTCCCATACTCATGTACCAAATTTTTGACATTTCTTTACTTTTATCACATGTGCATTGATCTTTTTATTAACTTAGCATTGGGGTAATTTTTTCCCCTTATTTATTTTCTTATTTATTGAATATTTTTGGATTTTTTCTTTTTTTTTTTGTAGAGAAATAAACATAACTTATCAATGCACATGGATTTTCCATTATTTTTCTATTTTGGTTTTTCATGAGTAGGTTCCCAAATTCCCAATATTCAAATAAATTAGAAACATGATACATTCCCTTATTAACCCATGTTCCCACAATTTTTCCACACTTAGTTGATGCACAATCTCTATCTTAAGCTAACCAAAGATTCAATTGGGGTATTTAATTTGTTTTTCTACTTAAGGCTAGTGATGTGGTAAAATATAGAACAAATGGGGATTAAAAAGGCTCAAAGTGGCTAACAAAGGTAATTTAAAGGGTAGGCTTATTTGGGATAAGTGAGCTAAAATCAAATAATGGCCTCAATCATATGCAAGCATGTAAATACTCTAAATAATGGACATATAGAATGGAACAAAGCAAAGATTGCAATCATAGGGAAGAAAACACACAAGAATAAAATATTTATGGTTAAATAATGTAACCATGTAATTAGGCTCAAAATCTCACAGGTTGTGTGTTCTTTAACTCAAAAACAATGATCCAAATACAACTTCAAACAAATTTAACACAAAAATTTTTCAATTTAAATTAGTGAAAATTTTCAAAAATACGGTCTTAAAAAGAAATTTATTACTTTAACCAAGTAGTAACTAAATGCACAAAATCAAATAAACATGCAATCAAATATGCAGATGTAACAATGAACAAATAAAGAAAATAAGATTATTGGTGTTGAAAAGAAGGTAAGTAACCCATGGAGATCGGTATCGACCTCCCCACACTTAAAGATTGCACCGTCCTCGGTGCATGCTAAGATGTGCAAGTGGACAGGGGTTGTGGTTCCTCAGCTGGGGCTCTTTTTGTTCCTTTCCTTGCCGGTGGTTTGGGAGTAGCTTTCTCTTTACCTTTCTTGGTGGCCATCCCGAAAAGGGAAGAAGAAAGTAACTTAAATTTAAAGGGATAGAGCAAGAAAGAGAATAGGAGGGGTGGTAACTAATGCACATTAAAAGATAAATGATGTTGACACATGGTCATGACTACATGTGAAAAAATAAAAAACGGGAATATAGCAGTGCATATGAAGATAATTAAATGCAAGGTGTTTATTGGCATGCAGGCAAAGGCATGAGTAGCATAGATCAAGCATTTAATGTCCAATTTAAATTACCAAGTCTTTCATACTAACAACCTATTTGTAAGAACAATTATATTAAATTAATAAAATATAAAAAGGAAATTTGTGAAAAACAGGCATCAGAATAGTAGAATGGAATAATCTAGAAAAATGCATAATGCCATATGAGCTTTTTCACAAACACATAGCATGCATGGTAAATAAGCTATTGAAAGTATTAAATTGAACATGCAAGCAACCCTTTAAAAAGTAATATATAATTGTCAAACAAATCTTGAATAATCCACAAAAATATATAAAAAAAATAATGACCCAAATAAATTTCTAACACTAATGAAAGTAGTGCAATGAATGAAAGTATGCAAATAAATTAAATGAAATAGAATGGAAGTGAAGAAGGATGATGAAGAAAAAGGAAGTGGGAAAGAAAGAAGAAAGAAGAAAAGATAGAAGAAATTAGGATTAGAGAAGAAAAGATAAGATAATTGGCACTAATCTGGATAGGTTGTGTGACGCTGGCGATGCGGTCGCGTGGGTGACGCGGTCGCGTGGTGCGCAATAAGGTCAGGTGACGCAGACGCGTGGGGCACGCGGACGTCTGGGGCACGCGGACGCGTGGCCTGATTTGTGCGATTGGCGCGAGTGCAGCCTCGCACTCACACAACTCTCTGTTCAAAACTTTGTTTTGCCAAAATCCAGGGTGACGCAGTCGCGTGGTCAACGCGATCGCGTGAGTGGCCATCATGGGGATATGACGTGGACGCGTGAGCCATGCATCCGCGTGGTAAGGCTTGTGCGATCAGCACCAGTCCAGCACCACTCTCGCACAACTTTCGGTCGTGCACCCTTTCTTACGTCGATTTCCAGGTCACGCGGCCGCGTGGGTGACGCTGTCGCGTGGGAGCCATTTTTCCCACATGATGCGGACGCGTCAGTGACGCTGCCGCGTCGCGTGCGTGCTTCTCTTTTTTTTATATATATATAATGCAGTATGCAGTATGCAATGCTAATATGAATGTTATGCAAAACTCCAGGCTCAATACAATAAAATAAAATAAAACTTGAAAACAAATAAATCTAAATAAAAATGAAAAGAGAACGATCATACCATGGTGGGTTGTCTCCCACCTAGCACTTTTAGTTAAAGTCCTTAAGTTGGACATTGGATGAGCTTCCTGTTATGGTGGCTTGTGCTTAAATTCATCCAGAAATCTCCACCAATGCTTGAAATGCCAATAGCCTCTGGGGTCCCAAACTAGGCATGTGAAGCTTCTGAGCAGCTTCAAACAGATTGTCAGGCTCCCAGGGTGACGAATGTCAGAATAGATTCCAGGATCCCAAACTTTGCTTTTAAATCCGCCTTCGTCTTTATCTATACTTTTCCATCTGGGCAGTTTAAAAATTGGATTCCCACCAAGATGACCAAATGCTTTCCGAGATCCATTTGATTGAATATTAAACCAATCCTTACACTTCGAGTTGAAGCGTGGAACCTTATTGAACCTTGTGCACCAGCTCTGAGTATGAGCCATGTCCTGCTTACTCTTAAAGCCGCAGAAAGCTCTAAGCTGGCCATCTGTTTCAAGCAAACCATATTCAAATGGAAAAATACAGTTAAAGGTTAAGGATTGTACCCACTTGAAGCTTGTATTGGGTGGTAATGGCCTTGGGATAGGTGGTTCCAGTGGTTCTGTGAGTTCTACTCCCTTGTGCTCTTCTGTGAATTTCTCCACTTCTTTGTAGAATTTTTCAAATGTATCCATGTCCTAATCAAAGCCATCTATGTCTTCTTCATCACTTAAGTCATAGACTGGAGGTTGAGAGAAATCTACCTCCGTATCATCTTCGTAGTCACTTGGGGAAGATCCTTCGATCTCAGAGAATTCACTTGCGGATGCAAGTTCATTACTAGAAGAACTTGACTTGAAATTATCATCATCAAGGAAACTTGCTTCTTGGGTTATTCTGTCTAGTTCTTCATGAAGGACTTGCTCTGGGGATTGCGCACAATCCTCCTTAGCATCAATTGTAACATCCTTGACAGAACGCTCCACAACTCTGGATTCCCATGGAAGTTCAGCGTCTCCTAAGTCTTCAACCAACTCTTCTTCTTTAACAATGACAACTTCTTCTACTTGTTCCAGTATGAAGCCATGCTCTGTCTTGTCCATTGGAGTTTCTAGTATCTCTTTCATGCTGCGCTCTTCGTTAGATTGTCCACATGGGGCTGTGGGAGGTTCTTGAATGTTCGAACGCCTAGAAGATAATTGACTTACTGCTTGCTCCAGTTGATGAAAGGTTGTTTGAAGTCGAGCCACTGTTTCCTTGAGGCGAACCTCTGATTCTCGGGGTGATAGATTTAATAAAACTCTTGGCAAGGTATAAGAACTGGAAGTCCTATCCTAGTTATCCTTATCAATTGTGATGAGAATTGGATTTTTCTCCCACTTTGTTAACCTCTAACTATGAAGGTAAGTTAAGTGGATGAATTAATTTTGATTCCTCGGGTCCTAGTCTTTCATTGGGAAAGGCTAGAGTTATTGGAATTCGAATTAATTCTCGAAGAATTCCAATTTTCAATCAACAATGAGTTTGATAACTCAAGCGTCACCAATTACTTAACCAAAGTCAAAAGGAAGAAAATATCTAAATTAAATTAACAGCATCCATATAAATAAAGCAAAGCAAAATTAAATCTAAAAATACCTCAAATTGCATTAATAAAGAAAATTAAATCTAACATGGATATTCATAAATTAAATTGGGAAAATAAATAAAAGGAAAATTGAACCTGATAAAAAGAAACAATCTTGAAAAGCAAAGAAATCCTAAATCCTAATCCTAAGAGAGAGGAGAGAACCTCTCTCTCTAAAAACTACATCTAAAACTAAAAATTGTGAATTATGAGCTTGATCATGTATGGATGCATTCCCCCACTTTATAGCCTCTAATCTGTGTTTTCTGGGCCACAAACTGGGTCGAAAACAGCCCAGAAATCGCTGGAGAAGAAATCTGTCACGCTGGTTTTTCGCCACTGCGACGCGTCCGCGTGGATCACGCGACCGCGTCGCCTAGCGTCAAGGCAACTATGGCATATTATATATCAAATCGAAGCCCCGGACATTAGCTTTCCAATGCAACTGAAATCGTGTCGTTTGGACCTCTGTAGCTCAAGCTATGACCGTTTTAGTGCGAGAGGGTCAGGCTGACAGCTTTGCAGTTCCTTCAACTTCTTGTATTCCTTCCATTTTTGCATGCTTCCTTTCCATCCTCTAGGCCATTCCTGCCCTGTAATCTCTGAAAACACTACATATCAATGCATCTAATGGTGATAAGAGAGGATTAATATTAGCAATATAAAGGCCAAAGAAGCATATTTTCAATCATAGCACAAAATCAGGAAGGAAAACATAAAGCATGCGATTAGTATGAATAAATGGGTAAAGAGTTGATAAAAACCACTCAATTAAGAATAAGATAAACCATAAAATAGTGGTTTATCAATGAACCATATCTCTTTAAGAGATGTGCAGACGGGATGATCCGCAGATGCGTCCCTAGAGAGGAGGCACAGAAGATCCTGTGGCATTGCCTGGATCACAGTATGGAGGACTTTTCGGAAGTGAGCGCACAGCCACTAAATCCTCCAATGTGGCTTCTACTGGCCTACTCTCTATAGAGATGCCTGAGAGTTTGTGCGTAACTGTGACAGTTGCCAAAGAGCTGGTAACTTGCCTCATGGTTACGCAATGTCTCAACAAGGGATCTTAGAGATTGAGTTGTTTGATGTATGGGGTATTGACTTTATGGGTCCTTTCCCAACATCATACTCAAATACTTACATTCTGGTGGCAGTAGACTACGTATCTAAATAGGTAGAAGCAATTGCCACACCCACTAATGATACTAAGACTGTGTTGAAGTTCCTCCAAAAACATATTTTTAGCAGATTCGGTGTTCCCAGAGTACTAATCAGTGATAGAGGCACTCATTTCTGCAATAAACAGCTTTACTCTGCTATGGTGAGATATGGAATTAGCCACAAAGTGGCAACTCCGTATCATCCACAGACAAAATGGGCGAGCTGAAGTCTCTAATAGAGAGCTAAAAAGAATCCTGGAACGGACTGTAATTGCCTATAGAAAGGATTGGGCAAAGAGCTTGGATGATGCTCTGTGGGCATACAGAACAGCATTCAAGACTCCTATAGGAACCTCTCCATACCAGCTTGTGTATGGCAAGGCCTGTCATCTGCCCGTGGAACTGGAACATAAAGCCTACTGGGCAACCAGATTCCTAAACATGGATGCTAAGTTAGCTGGTGAGAAAAGATTGCTCTAGCTAAATGAGCTAGAGGAGTTCAGACTCAATGCTTTTGAAAATGCAAAAATTTATAAGAAAAAAAATAAAAAAGTGGCATGACAAGAAATTGTCATCCAGAGTCTTTGAGCCAAGACAAAAAGTTCTACTGTTCAACTCTAAGCTCAGATTATTTCCCGGGAAATTAAAATCCCGGTGGAGGGGACCATATGTGATTACAAGAGTGTCACCATATGGTTATGTTGAGCTTCAAGATATTGATTCTGACAAAAAGTTCATTGTTAATGGACAGAGAATCAAACATTATCTTGAAAGTAATTTTGAGCAAAAATGCTCAAAACTGAGGCTTGAATGAAGCTCAGTAAAGGTCCAGCTAAAGACAATAAAGAAGCGCTTGCTGGGAGGTAACTCAGCCATTAGCAAGTTATTTGTTTTAATTAATACTTGTAGAAGTTTGATATACATTTTTTTCAAAGGTTAATCATCAAAATTGAAGGAATTCACAGAGTTACAAAAGGATTCAGTGCAAAAAGCAGAGAAAAGGAGCTTGCTGACAAGAAAACGCCAGTAAAGGGCATTTTGGGCGTTAAACGCCAGAATTGCAGCATCCTGGGCGTTCAGAAAAACGCCCAGTGATAAAGGGGTTCCTGGCATTTAACGCTAGCCAAGGTACCTGGCTGGGCGTTAAACGCCCACAATGGCCAATAATTGGACGTTAAACGCCAGAATGGATACCATTCTGGGTGTTTAACGCCAGAAAGGCAGGGGGAGGAGATTTTGTTTCCAACTTCAAATTTTTTCAAATTTTCATGTTTTGACCCATAATTTTCTGCATAAACATGTTTCAAACTTTCATCATTCACCCTCAATTTTCAAAAATTCAACAATTTTCTAAATCTCTTTTCAATTTTCTTTCAAATCCTTCCCAAATCTTCTTCAAAAACTCAATTATCTTCTTAATTTCTTTCCAAATCTTTTTCAACTCATCATATCATCTCTTATTTCTTAGATGCATAACCAAATTTTAAGATTTAACCTCTTTATATCTTTTTCAATTGAAAATCTCATCTTTTTCATATCATGATTTTATTTTCTTCCACCAATCATATCTCTATGGCATATCTCTTTCAAAATTTTCGAAATCCCTCCCCTCCTCTTATAAATACACATTCGGCCATCCCTTCCTCTCCACCATTCGAATTTGCCTCTTCTCCTGTCTCTCCCCTTTCCTTTCTTTTGCTTGAGGACAAGAAAACCTCTAAGTTTGGTGTGTTTTTCCATGATCACTGAGCTAAGACTCATCAAGATCATGGCACCTAAGGGAAAACAAACCAAATCAAGAGGCAAAAAAGAGAATACTCCAAAGAGTCTTTGGAATCAAGAGAGGTTCCTAACCAAAGAACATGTAGACCATTACCACAAAATAATGGGTCTGAGGTCAGTGATCCCGGAAGTTAAATTCAATCTGAAAGAAGATGAATATCCGGAGATCCAAGAGCAAATTCGAAACAGAGGATGGAAAATTCTAGCTAATCCTGAAACAAAGGTTGGAAGAAACATGGTTCAGAAATTCTACTCAAATCTGTGGCTAACAGATAAGCAGAGAATAATTGGAACCGCCTTTCATACCTACCGAACTGTGGTCAGAGGAAGGCTTATTTACTTCCATCTGGACAAAATAAGAGAGGTCTTCAAACTGCCTCAACTACAAGATGATCCAGAATCCTTTAATAGGAGAATGGTGAGAGTAGATAAGGGGTTGGATCAAGTTCTACAAGACATATGCCTCCCTGGAACTAAGTGGATAACCAATTCAAAAGGTGTCCCAAACCAACTCAAGAGGGGAGATCTCAAACCAGTTGCAAGAGGCTGGCTGGACTTCATTGGGCGTTCTATATTGCCCACTAGCAACCGCTATGAGGTCACTGTCAAAAGAGCAGTGATGATTCATTGTATTATACTTGGAAAAGAAGTAGAGATTCATCATCTGATTTCCTGTGAGATTTACACAATTGCAAACAAGAACTCCACTGAAGCCAAACTGGCCTACCCAAGCTTAATTTCTCTGCTATGTAAAGATGCTGGAGTGAGGATGGGAGTAGATGAATTCATCCCAATCGAACACCCAATCACCAAGAAGTCAATGGAAGGATAAGTGCAAGACAACTCCATCAAAAGGAGGGCGCAGGAGTTCCTCCCAGAAATTTCTGAAATTGACTACAGGACCCGCCTAGAAGCATCTGTTACCAAGATGCAAGAAGCTATGGAACAACTTAAAGAAGAACAGCAGAATCAGAACTACATGCTCTGCAAACTGCTGAAGGAACAGGAGAAGCAGGGGCGTGAGCTACAGGAGCTGAAGCGCCAGAAGCTCTCCCTTGAAGGACCAAGCACCCCACAGATTGAGGGAGCATCCACTTCTCAAAATCAAGGTTGTTGAGTCCTAACTCTGTGATAACCTTTATTATTAAGAGTCTATTTTAAAAGTCATTTATTTTTCTGCTTTTAATTTTCTGTCTTCTATTATTATGGGTCTGCTCTTGTATTTATTTTTGAGTTTTATTTTTATTCCATAATCAATAAAAATTTAAAGTTTATTTCTTAAAGCTATGAATGTCCTATGAATCCATCACCTTTCTTAAATAAAAAGTGTTTTTAATTGAAAAAGAAAAAGAAGTACATGAATTTCGAATTTTAAAACAGTTTAATTATTTTGATGTGGTGGCAAAACTCTTGTTTTCTGAATGAATGCTTGAACAGTGCATATTTTTTAATTTGTTGTTTATGAATGTTAAAATTGTTGGCTCATGAAAGAATGATGGAAAAGGAGAAATGTTATTGATAATCTGAAAAATCATAAAATTGATTCTTGAAGCAAGAAAAAGCAGTGAATAGAAAAAAAAAAGAGGATGATATGCGAAAAAAAAGAGAAAAAAAAAGCAAGCAGAAAAAGCCAATAGCTCTTTAAACCAAAAGGCAAGGGTAATAAAAAGAATCCAAGGCTTTGAGCATCAGTGGATAGGAGGGCCCACAGGAATAAAATCCTGGCCCAAGTGGCTAAACCAAGCTGTCCCTAACCATGTGCTTGTGGTGTGAAGGTGTCAAGTGAAAACTTGAGACTGAGCGGTTAAAGTCGTGGTCCAAAGCAAAAGGAGTGTGCTTAAGAGCTCTGGACACCTCTAATTGGGGACTCTAGCAAAGCTGAGTCACAATCTAAAAAGGTTCACCCAGTTATGTGTCTGTGGCATTTATGTATCCGGTGGTAATACTGGAAAACAAAATGCTTAGGGTCACGGCCAAGACTCATAAAGTAGCTGTATTCAAGAATCAACATACTGAACTAGGAAAATCAATAACACTATCTGGATTCTGAGTTCCTATAGAAGCCAATCATTCTGAACTTCAAAGGATAAAAGCCCCGCTCATCTAATTAATACTGATCTTCATAGATGTTTTTGGAATTCATTGTATATTCTCTTCTTTTTATCCTATTCGATTTTCAGTTGCTTGGGGACAAGCAAAAATTTAAGTTTGGTGTTGTGATGAGCAGATAATTTATACACTTTTTGGCATTGTTTTTAGTATGTTTTTAGTATGTTTTAGTTAGTTTTTATTATGTTTTTATTAGTTTTTAAATAAAAATCACACTTCTGGACTTTACTATGAGTTCGTGTGTTTTTCTGTGATTTTAGGTATTTTCTGGCTGAAATTGAGGGACCTGAGCAAAAATCTGATTCAGAGGTTGAAAAAGGACTGCAGATGCTGTTGGATTCTGACCTCTTTGCACGCGAAGTGGATTTTCTAAAGCTACAGAAGCCCAATTGGCGCGCTCTCAATTGCGTTGGAAAGTAGACATCCTGGGCTTTCTAGCAATATATAATAGTCAATACTTTGCCTGATATTTGATGGCCCAAACCGGCGTTCCAAGTCAGCATAGAAATTCTGGCATCAAAACGCCAGAACTGGCATAAAAGCTGGAGTTAAACGCCCAAACTGGCACAAAAGCTGGCGTTTAACTCCAAGAAAAGTCTCTACACGTGAAAGCTTCAATGCTCAGCCCAAGCACACACCAAGTGAGCCCGGAACTGGATTCTGCATCATTTACTCATTTCTGTAAACCCTAGGTTACTAGTTTTTTACAAATAGGACCTTTTGCTATTGTATTTTACACACTTGATCATACTTTTCATCTAGGAACTTGTATGTTCACGCTTTGGGAGGCTGGCCATTCAGCCATGCCTAGACCTTTTGTTCTTATGTATTTTCAACGGTAGAGTTTCTACACACCATAGATTAAGGTGTGGAGTGGTGCACGAAATTGTGATCCCTGGTAATGGCTCCAAAAACTTGGTGCTCTAATCTTAATTCATAATTTGTCACGACTTTGATGCAACTAACCAGCAAGTGTACTGGGTCGTCCAAGTAATAAAACCTTACGTGAGTAAGGGTCGATCCCATGGAGATTGTTGGTATGAAGCAAGCTATGGTCATCTTGTAAATCTCAGTCAGGCGGATATCAAATGGTTATGGAGTTTTCGAATAATAATAATAAATAAACAGAAAATAAAGATAGAAATACTTATGTAATTCATTGGTGAGAATTTCAGATAAGTGTATAGAGATGCTTTCGTTCCTCTGAACCTCTGGTTTCCTGCTGTCTTCATGCAATCCTTCCTACTCCTTTCCATAGCAAGCTTTATATAGGGCATCACTGTTGTCAATGGCTACATCCCATCCTCTCTGTGAAAAAGGTCCAAATGCTCTGTCACGGCACGGCTAATCATCTGGAGGTTCTCGATCATACTGGAATAGGATTCACCCTCCTTTTGCGTCTGTCACTACGCCCAGCACTCGCGAGTTTGAAGTTCGTCACAGCCATCCCTTCCCAGATCCTACTCGGAATACCACAGACAAGGTTTAGACTTTCCGGATCTTAGGAATGGCCATCCATGGGTTCTAACTTATACCACAAAGATTCTAATATCTCGGACTTGGTCCCCTGTATTAGATATCTAAGAGATACTCATTCTAGCTTGTTTACATGTAGAACGGAAGTGTTTGTCAGGCACGGGTTCATAAGTGAGAATGATGATGAGCGTCATATAATCATCACATTCAACATGTTATTGGGTGCGAATGGATATCTTAGAAGCGGAATAAGTTGAATTGAATAGAAAAACAGTAGTACTTTGCATTAAATCATGAGGAACAGCAGAGCTCCACACCTTAATCTATGGAGTGCAGAAACTCTACCGTTGAAAAATACATAAGTGAAAGGTTCAGGCATGGCCAAATGGCCAGCCCCCAAACGTGATCAATAGATCAAAAGATAATCCAAAGATGTCACTACAATAGTAAAAGGTCCTATTTATACTAGACTAGCTACTAGGGTTTACAGAAATAAGTAATTGATGCATAAATCCACTTCCGGGGCCCACTTGGTGTGTGCTTGGGCTGAGCTTGAAGTTTACACGTGCAGAGGCTTCTTTTAGAGTTGAACGCCAAGTTGTAACGTGTTTTTGGCGTTCAACTCTGGTTCGTGACGTGTTTCTGGCGTTTAACTCCAGACTGCAGCGTAGAACTGGCGTTCAACGCTCTTTTGCGTCGTCTAAACTCGGCCAAAGTATAGACTATTATATATTTCTGGAAAGACCTGGATGTCTACTTTCCAACGCAATTGGAAGCGCGCCATTTGGAGTTCTGTAGATCCAGAAAATTCACTTTGAGTGCAGGGAGGTCAGAATCCAACAGCATCAGCAGTCCTTCTTCAACCTCTGAATCTGATTTTTGCTCAAGTCCCTCAATTTCAGCCAGAAAATACCTGAAATCACAAAAAAACAAACAAACTCATAGTAAAGTCCAGAAATGTGAATTTAACATAAAAACTAATATGAGCGGGACTTGCAGCTTTTTGCCTTTTGAATTGTTTTGGCATCTCACTTTATCCATTGAAGTTCAGAATGATTGGCATCTATAGGAACTTAGAGTTCAGATAGTGTTATTGATTCTGCTAGTTCAGTATATTGATTCTTGAACACAGCTACTTTATGAGTCTTGGCCGTGGCCCTAAGCACTTTGTTTTCCAGTATTACCACCGGATACATAAATGCCACAGACACATAATTGGGTGAACCTTTTCAGATTGTGACTCAGCTTTGCTAAAGTCCCCAATTAGAGGCGTCCAGGGTTCTTAAGCACAATCTTCTTTTGCTTTGGACCTTGACTTTAACCGCTCAGTCTCAAGTTTTCACTTGACACCTTCACGCCACAAGCACATGGTTAGGGACAGCTTGGTTTAGCCGCTTAGGCCAGGATTTTATTCCTTTAGGCCCTCCTATCCACTGATGCTCAAAGCCTTGGGATCCTTTTTATTTACCCTTGCCTTTTGGTTTTAAGGGTTACTGGCTTTTTGCTCTTGCCTCTTGGTTTTAAGAGCTTTTGGCTTTTTCTGCTTGCTTTTTCTTTTTTTTTTTGCCATTTTTCTCTTTTTTTCTCTGCAAGCTTTTGTATTCACTGCTTTTTCTTGCTTCAAGAATCATTTTTATGAATTTTCAGATTATCAAATAACATGTCTCCTTGTCATCATTCTTTCAAGAGCCAACATGTTTAACATTCTTAAACAACAACTTCAAAAGACATATGCACCGTTCATGCATTCATTCAGAAAACAAAAAGTATTGTCACCACATCAATATAATTAAACTAAGTTCAAGGATAATTTCGAAACTCATGTACTTCTTGTTCTTTTGAATTAAAACATTTTTCATTTAAGAGAGGTGATGGATTCATATTCACTACTTTAAGGCATAGACACTTAGGTATTAATGATCATGTAATAAAGACACAAACATAGATAAACACTTAATATAAAGAAAACAAAAAATAGAAAATTTGAGAACAAGGAATGAGTCCACCTTATTGATGGTGGCATTTCCTTCTTGAGGAACCAATGATGTCCTTGAGCTCTTCTATGTCTCTTCCTTGTCTTTGTTGCTCCTCCATCATTGCTTTTTGATCTTCTCTAATTTCATGAAGGATGATGGAGTGCTCTTGATGTTCCACCCTTAATTATCCCATGTTGGAGCTTAATTCTCCTAGGAAGGTGTTGATTTGCTCCCAAAAATTCTGTGGAGGAAAGTGCATCCCTTGAGGCATCTCAGGGATTTCTTGGTGATGAGCTTCTTCATGCGTCTCTTGAGATCCATGAATGGGCTCTCTTGTTTGCTCCATCCTTTTCTTAGTGATGGGCTTGTCCTCATCAATGAGGATATCTCCCTCTATGCCAATCCCAGCCGAGTTGCATAGATGGCAAATGAGGTGAGGAAAAGCTAACCTTGTCATAGTAGAGGACTTGTCAGCCACCTTGTAGAGTTCTTGAGGTATAATCTCATGAACCTCCACCTCTTTTCCAATCATGATGCTATGGATCATGATGGCCCGGTCTATAGTAACTTCAGACCGGTTGCTAGTGGGAATGATTGAGGGTTGAATGAACTCCAACCATCCTCTAGCTACAGGCTTAAGGTCTAGTCTTCTCAGTTGAACCGGTTTGTCTTTTGAGTCAATCTTCCATTGAGCTCCTTCCACACAAATGTCCATGAGGACTTGGTCCAACCTTTGATCAAAGTTGACTCTTCTTGTGTAGGGGCGTGCGTTCTCTTCCATCATTGGCAAGTTGAACGCCAACCTCACATTTTCCGGACTAAAATATAAGTATTTCCCCCGAACCATGGTGAGATAATTCTTTGGGTTCGGGTTCTTACTTTGATCATGGTTCCTAGTGATCCATGCATTAGCATAGAACTCTTGAACCATTAGAATTCCGACTTGTTGGATGGGGTTTGTTAGAACTTCCCAACCTCTTCTATGGATCTCATGTCGGATCTCCGGATACTCATTTTTCTTGAGTTTGAAAGGGACCTCGGGGATCACCTTCTTCTTGGCCACAACCTTGGGGATCACCTTCTTCCCTTTCCCTTTTCTAGAGGATTCTCCGGTCTTAGGTGCCATCAATGGTAATGGAAAAACAAAAAGCTTTATGCTTTTACCAAATCAAACTTAGAATATTGCTCGCCCTCGAGCAAGAGAAGAAAGAAGAGATGAAGAAGAAGAAGAAATGGAGGAGATGGAGAGAGGTTAAGTTCGGCCATTTAGGGTGGGTTTGGGTGGGAAAGTGATTTTGAATTTTGAAGGTAGGTGGGGTTTATGAGGTAGGTTTATGGGAAAGAGGGGATGGATGTGAGTGGTGAATGGGTAATAGAGAAGAGAGAGATTGAGGTGATTGGTGAAGGGTTTTGGGGAAAGGTGTTTATTGGGAAGAGAGGATGAATGAGAAGAGGGAAGAGTATGAGTGGAGGTAGGTGGGGATCCTGTGGGGTCCACAGATACTGAGATGATCCTGTAGGGTCCACAGATCTTGAGGTGTCAAGAAATTGCATCCCTGCACCAATTAGGCATGTAAAATGCCTTTGCATGCAATTCTGGCGTTTAAATGCTGAATTGGTGCTTGTTCTGGGCGTTCAGTGCCCAGATGCAGCATGTTTCTGGCGTTGAACGCCAGTTCTATGCTTGTTTCTGGTGTTCAGCGCCAACTTTCCTCAGTGTGCATTCCTGGCGTCTGAACGCTAGAATGCTGCTTGTTTTGGGCGTTCAACGCCAGATCCATGCTCTGTTCTGGCGTTGAACGCCAGCCAGATGCTCCTTACTGGCGTTTAAACGCCAGTAAGTCCTTTCTCCAGGGTGTGTTTTTTCTTCTGCTATTTTTTATTCTATTTTTGATTTTTCTATTTATTTTGTGACTTCACATGATCATGAACCTAATAAAACATGAAAGAACAATAAAATAAAAATAAAATTAGATAAATAAAAATTGGGTTGCCTCCCAACAAGCGCTTCTTTAATGTCAATAGCTTGACAGTGGGCTCTCATGGCTCCACACAGGTGATCAGGTCAATTTTATAGACTCCCAACACCAAACTTAGAGTTTGGATATGGGAGTTCAACACCAAACTTAGAGTTTAGCTGAGGCCTTGCAATACCAAACTTAGAGTTTGACTGTGGGGCTTTAGTTGACTCTGTACTGAGAGAAGCTTACTGTGCCTCTTTTCCATGTTTACAGAAGGATGACCTTGAGTTTTAAACACAAGGGAGTCCTCATTCAATTGAAGGACTAGTTCACCTCTGTCTACATCAATCACAGCTCTTGCTGTGGCTAGGAAGGGTCTTCCAAGAATGATGGATTCATCTTCATCCTTCCCAGCATCCAGGATTATGAAATCAGCAGGGATGTAAAGGCCTTCAACCTTTACTAACACGTCCTCTACTTGTCCATAAGCCTGTTTTCTGGAATTGTCTGGCATCTCTAATGAGATTCTAGCAGCTTGTACTTCAAAGATTCCCAGTTTCTCCATTACAGAGAGTGGCATGAGGTTTATTCCTGACCCAAGGTCACATAGAGCCTTCTCAAAGGTCATGGTGCCTATGGTACAAGGTATTAGGAACTTCCCAGGATCCTGTTTCTTCTGAGGCAATCTCAGTTGATTCAATGCATTTAGTTCATTGGTGAACAGGGGAGGTTCATCTCCGCAAGTCTCATTACCAAATAAATTAGCATTCAGATTCATGATTGCACCAAGGAACTTGGTAACTTGCTCTTCAGTAACATCCTCATTCTCTTCAGAAGAAGAATACTCTTCAGAGCTCATGAAGGGCGTAAGGAGGTTCAATGGAATCTCTATGGTCTCTAGATGAGTCTCAGATTCCTTTGGTTCCTTAAAGGGAAACTCCTTATTGATCACTAGACGTCCCAGGAGGTCTTCTTCCTTGGGATTCACGTCCTCCCCTTCCTCTTTGGATTCGTCCATGATGGTTATATCAATGGCCTTGCACTCTCCTTTTGGATTTTCTTCTGTATTGCTTGGGAGAGCACTAGGAGGGGTTTCAGTGATCTTCTTACTCAGCTGGCCCACTTGTGCCTCTAAATTTTTAATGGATGACCTTGTTTCATTCATAAAACTGACAGTGGCCTTAGATAGATCAGAGACTAAATGTGAGAGAGAAGTGAATCAAATTGAGGTCCAGGATGACTTGGCGTTATTTCTGCCGTTAGCCATACTAACGCTACAAGTGTGGCGTTAGTGCTAAAGTTAGTGTGGCTAACGTCATACTTGCTACCCAGTTGGTGTTTTGGGGCTTAAAAGATGCCTCTGGTTTGTACTCTAATTTCATTTCCACTATAAAGTATTATATATCGTTGGAAAGCTATGAATGTCAGCTTTCTAACGCAACTGGAATCACTTCAATTGGACCTTTGTAACTCAAGTTATGCTCCTTTGAAGTGGACAGGGTTGCTGGCATAGTGGCTGGCGTTATTGGCAAACGTGAGTGCCAATAACGTCCGCGATCAGGGGCTAAAAATTGCTAGTTTCTGAAGCTCAACTTAATGTCCACCCCATACTATTCTATATTGTTGGAAAGCCCTGGATGTCTACTTTCCAACGCCTTTGGAAGCACATCATTTGGAGCTCTACAACTCGAGTTATACTTCTTGGAAGGTGAAGAGGTCAGCTGGCCTTACTACAGGTTGATACCATGTTCATCTTTGCACTTTCGGGGCAGGTTTTCTCCCTCAAATTTAGTGTCCACCATGTAGTGCCATATATTCTTGGAAAGCTCTGGAATCCTACTTTCCAATGCCACTGGAATCACCTCATTTGGAGCTTTGTGGCTCAAGTTATTCTTGTTTGAAGAAGTCATGGTCAGGCTGCTGGGTGAGACTTTTGCCCACGTTAACTACCACGTTAATGTAGTTAACGTGGAAGCTAACGTGGGTCTTTTTGCTTCGCAAACATTAGTGGAGATTACCTTTTCCACTAACTTTGGCATCTCCCTTTCCTTCCACGTTAGTTCCCACGTTAATGTAGTTAACGTGGAAGCTAACGTGGGTCTTTTTGCTTCGCAAATGTTAGTGGAGATCAAAGTTGATGCCATTAACGTTCCCACTAACGTTCCAACTATTCTTCCTTCCACGTTAGTACCCACGTTAGCATAACTAACGTAGCCACTAACGTGGCTCTTCTCTGCTTCTTTTGGCCTGAAATCAAACAAATAAAGTGCATCAAGGTAACATACAAGATGATCTTTATATACTAAGTGTGCTAATAATACTCAAAATCAAAACATCACTTAGTGTGATCTATTTCATCATATTTACCATGTATATTAACTAAAATTCACCTATGCTTGAGATTTTGTTTCATGCAGAGATTTTTCATGCTTTTGCTCCTTTATCAGCAGAAATTGTATGAAAACTGAATTAAAATCTACTGAAAAAGCATAGAAAAACAGGCCATGATGCCCTGGCATCACCTGTTCGAAAATTCCTGTAAGGTTGTCTCTGGATTGTGGTATTTTAGCTTCTCTTAGTTTCCTCTTCAGAGTCCTTTCAGGTTCAGGATCTGCTTCAACAAGAATGTTCTTGTCCTTGCTCCTGCTCATATGACAAAGAAGGGAATAACAAAGAAAATATGGAATCCTCTATGTCACAGTATAGAGATTCCTTTGTGTGAGTAGAAGAAGAAAAGAATGTAATGTAAGGAAAAAGAAGGGAGGAGAATCCAAACACAAGGGTGAGGGAAGCAGAGATATGAGATGAAGAGAAGTGTTAGTAAGTAATAAATAAATAGAAGGAGATGGGAGAGAGGGAATTTCAAAAATAGTTTTTGAAAAAGGTTAGTAGTTTTCGAAAATTAGGAATGAAATAAAATTAAAATAAAAAATTGAAATAATTAGTTAATTAAAAAGAAATTTTGAAAAAGAGGGAAGGGATTTTTGAAAATTAAAGGTAAAAAGTTAGTTGGGCAGTTTTACTAAAGATAAGAATCAAATAAAAAGTTAAGTGGTTAGTTGAAAAAGATTTGAAATTCAATTTTTAAAAGATAAGAAGATAAGAAGTTAGAAAAGGTATTTGAAGAAGATAAGATAAAAAGATATTTTTGAAAAGATATGATTGAAATTAGTTTTGAAAAAGATTTGATTTTTAAAATCACAATTAATGACTTGATTCACAAGAAATCACAAGATATGATTCTAGAACTTAAAGTTTGAATCTTTCTTAACAAGTAAGTAACAAACTTGAAATTTTTGAACCAAAATATTAATTGTTGATGATATTTTCGAAAATATGATATAAAATTAAGAAAAAAATTTTTTAAAAATATTTTTAAAATTTTCGAAAATAAATAAGAAAAATGAAAAAGTTTTGATTTTTGAAAAAGATTTTGAAAAAGATAAGATTTTTAAATTGAAAATTTGATTTGACTCATAAGAAACAATTGAATTTTAAAATTTTTTGAAAAAGTCAATCCAAATTTTCGAAATTTATGAGAGAAAAAAGGAAAGATAATTTTTTTTGATTTTTGAATTTTTAATGATCAAAGAGAAAAACAAAAAAAATGACTCACAACATGAAAATTATGAATCAAAACACATGATGCATGCAAGAACACTATGAATGTCAAAATGAACACCAAGAACACTTTGAATGTCAAGATGAACATCAAGAACTTATTTTTGAAAAATTTTCAAGAAAAGTAAACATGCAAGATACCAAACTTAGAAATTTTTCATGCATAGACACTATGAATGCAAGAATGCATATGAAAAACAAGAAAAGACACAAAACACGAAAATATGAAGATCAAACAAGAAGACTGGCCAAGAACAACTTGAAGATAATGAAGAACACTATGAATGCATGAATTTTCGGAAAATGCATAAATTTTTTAGAAAAAAATGCAATTGACACCAAACTTAAAAATTGACTCAAGACTCAAACAAGAAACACAAAATATTTTTGATTTTATGATTTTATAAAATTTTTTTATTTTTGTATATTTTTATTTTTTTGAAAATTATTTGAAGAAGAGAAATAAAGATTTCAAAATTTTTAATATGAATTTCAGGAATCTTTTGCTCTTTAGTCTAAAGCTCCAATCTGAGGGTTAGACATGGCTTAATAGCCAGCCAAGCTTTAGTATGCTATTACATGCATTGAAGTGATTAGTTAAATCCTCAGTCCAAAGGAATTTAGACATGGCTTTACAGCCAGCCAGGATTCAACAAATCATCATGAAACACTGGAATTCATTCTTAAAAATTCTGAAATAATTTTCGAAAACAAAAGGAAAAAAAAAAATTTTTTTCGAATATTAATTGGGAAAAACGAAAAAGAAGAAAATATTTTTGAAAAATTTTTGAAAACTTTTTGAAAATAAAATAAGAAGAAAATTACCCAATCTGAGCAACACGATGAACCGTCAGTTGTCCAAACTCGAACAATCCCCGGCAACGGCGCCAAAAACTTGTTGCGAGAAATTGTGATCCCTGGTAATGGCTCCAAAAACTTGGTGCTCTAATCTTAATTCATAATTTGTCACAACTTCGATGCAACTAACCAGCAAGTGCACTGGGTCGTCCAAGTAATAAAACCTTACGTGAGTAAGGGTCGATCCCACGGAGATTGTTGGTATGAAGCAAGCTATGGTCATCTTGTAAATCTCAATCAGGCGGATATCAAATGGTTATGGAGTTTTCGAATAATAATAATAAATAAACAGAAAATAAAGATAGAAATACTTATGTAATTCATTGGTGAGAATTTCAGATAAGTGTATAGAGATGCTTTCGTTCCTCTGAACCTCTGCTTTCATGCTGTCTTCATCCAATCCTTCCTACTCCTTTCCATAGCAAGCTTTATATAGGGCATCACCGTTGTCAATGGCTACATCCCATCCTCTCTGTGAAAAATGTCCAAATGCTCTGTCACGGCACGGCTAATCATCTGGAGGTTCTCGATCATACTGGAATATGATTCACCCTCCTTTTGCGTCTGTCACTACGCCCAGCACTCGCGAGTTTGAAGTTCGTCACAGCCATCCCTTCCCAGATCCTACTCGGAATACCACAGACAAGGTTTAGACTTTCCGGATCTCAGGAATTGCCATCCATGGGTTCTAACTTATACCACGAAGATTCTAATATCTCGGACTTGGTCCCCTGTATTAGATATCTAAGAGATACTCATTTTATCTTGTTTGCATGTAGAACGGAAGTGTTTGTCAGGAACGCGTTCATAAGTGAGAATGATGATGAGCGTCACATAATCATCACATTCATCATGTTCTTGGGTGTGAATGGATATCTTAAAAGCGGAATAAGTTGAATTGAATAGAAAAATAGTAGTACTTTGCATTAAATCATGAGGAACAGCAGAGCTCCACACCTTAATCTATGGAGTGCAGAAACTCTACTGTTGAAAAATACATAAGTGAAAGGTTCAGGCATGGCCGAATGGCCAGCCTCAAAACATGATCAATAGATCAAAAGATAATCCAAAGATCTCACTACAATAGTAAAAAGTCCTATTTATACTAGACTAGCTACTAGGGTTTACAGAAATAAGTAATTGATGCATAAATCCACTTCCGGGGCCCACTTAGTGTGTGCTTGGGCTGAGCTTGAAGTTTACACGTGCAGAGGCTTCTTTCGGAGTTGAACGCCAAGTTGTAACGTGTTTTTGGCGTTCAACTCTGGTTCGTGACGTGTTTCTGGCGTTTAACTCCAGACTGCATCGTAGAACAGGCGTTTAACGCCCTTTTGCATCATCTAAACTCGGCCAAAGTATGGACTATTATATATTTCTGAAAAGCCCTGGATGTCTAATTTCCAACGCAATTAGAAGGGCGCCATTTTGAGTTCTGTAGCTCCAGAAAATCCACTTTGAGTGCAGGGAGGTCAGAATCCAACAGCATCAGCAGTCCTTCTTCAACCTCTGAATCTGATTTTTGCTCAAGTCCCTCAATTTCAGCCAGAAAATACCTGAAATCACAGAAAAACACACAAACTCATAGTAAATTCCAGAAATGTGAATTTAACATAAAAACTAATAAAAACATCCCTAAAAGTAACTAGATCCTACTAAAAATATACTAAAAACAATGCCAAAAAGTGTATAAATTGTCCGCTCATCATGGAGCTCTGCTGTTCCTCATGAATTAATGCAAAGTACTATTGTTTTTCTATTCAATTCAAGCCTACTTCTTCTCTAAGATATACACTCATTCTTCAACCTTAAGGATGTGATGATCCGTGACACTCATCACCATTCTCACCTATGAACGCGTGCCTGACAACCACTTCTGTTCTACATGCAAACAAGCTTGAATGTGTATCTCTTGGGTTTCTAATCTAAGATTAGAACCTTCATGGTATAGGCTAGAATTATTGGCAGCCATTCCTGAGATCCGGAAAGTCTAAACCTTGTCTGTGGTATTCCGAGTAGGATCTGGGAAAGGATGATTGTGACAAGCTTTAAACTCACGAGTGTTGGGCATAGTGACAGACGCAAAAGGATTAATGGATCCTATTCCAACATGATCGAGAATCGACAGATGATTAGCCGTGCGGTGACAGCGCATTTGGAATATTTTCACTGAGAGGATGGAAAGTAGCCATTGACAACGGTGATGCCCAACATAAAGCTTGCCATGGAAAGGAGTATGAATGATTGGAAGAAGGCAATAGGAAAGCAGAGGTTCAGAAGGAACAAAGCATCTTCATACGCTTATCTGAAATTCTCACCAATGAATTACATAAGTATCTCTATACTATTTTATGTTTTATTTATCTTTTAATTATCAATTCTCCATAACCATTTGAATTTGGCTGACTGAGATTTACAAGATGACCATAGCTTGCTTCAAGCCGACAATCTCCATGGGATCGACCCTTACTCACGTAAGGTTTATTACTTGGACGACCTAGTGTACTTGCTGGTTAGTTGTGCGGAGTTGTGACAAAGAGTTGAGATTACAATTGTGCGTACCAAGTTGTTGGCACCATTGATGATCACAATTTCGTGTACCAGTACGCGTGGAAATGACTGGCGCTCATTTGCAAAGAGAACGCTACGTTCACTAAGCCAGCATTTTTGGGCAAGTTAAAATTTGGAGGCAAAGTTTTGCAATTGACGCGCACGCGTCGATGGTGCACCTGGGACAAAGCACGCGCACGCGTGGCTGGCGCTGAAGCCTGAATTGAGATTTTGCTACCCACGGGCACGCATACATAACGCGCACACGTGGAGTAGCGCTCACTAAGCTAACGTAGCGCTCGATAAGAAAACGCTATGAACGACGCGTTCGCGTGAAAGGAGCGCGTGAGCTTTGGGAGCTGAAGATTGATAACGACGCATACGCGTACATGATGCGTACGCGCCGGTGGGCGAAAAATGCAAAAGCACGCGCACGCGTAAGGAACTCATACGCGTGGGTGCCCGAACGCTCCGTTCTCTAAATGAACGCTACGCTCTCCTAGAAGCTACAACTCTGCTCAATTTGTCTGATTCCAAGCCCAATTGAAAATTCAAAGCAAGCAGAGCCCAGTATCATCACTCAAAGGCACAAGAGATAGTTAGAATAGGAATTTCATTAGAATTGTAATTTGTTTTCAATTTTAATTTTATTTTCATTTTGTAAAGCCTATATAAAGGCTTCAGTTTCATTTGAAAAGACACGCACAGTAGGAGTAGGAGTAGAATAGAGGCTCAGGCTGTAGGATTAGAGACTCCAGAGAGCTTAGCATAGTTGATACTCTTTTATATTTCTGCATTTTTTACAATTCAGCTTATGCAATTTAAATTTCTGCAATCCTCTGCTACAATTTCTTTTTCTGCAAATTTTACATTTCTGTTCATGTTCATCAGTTTCAATTACTTTCCTGCAATTTAAATCTTCTGTAATTCTTCTGAGCTTTGATCTACTGCTTCATTTAATTTCCAGCACCCAACTCCCTTTACATTTGATGCAATTTACTTTTCTTGTCATTTAAGCTTCACTGTAATTTACTTTCTGTTGCTCCAGTTTTCATTCAATTCACTACTGTTAGCTTGACTAAACTGATCACCTCACTAAAGTTGCTTGATTCATCAATCCCTGTGGAATTGACCTCACTCTTGTGAGTTATTACTACTTGATACGACCCGGTACACTTGCCGGTGAGCTTGTGTGGAATCGTTTTTCCCTCATCAAATTTTTGGCACCGTTGCCGGAGATTGATATAGATCGACAATGATTAAGTGGGTGAGAAGTCTAGATTAAGAATTTTCTTTGTTTTTGTCCTTTTAATTTTCTGTTTTAAACTGATACCAAGGTGTTTGAGTTATTACCTCACTAAGAAATTCTTCTCTGTAACATGAATTTCAGTTTTCATTGGTGATGTGTTTTACAAAATTCAAATGGAGTTCAACTCATCTTGTGATCAAACAAATTTTATGGGATATTACCCACCATCACCAATTGACTATTCTAATGGTGGCTGGGAATATCACCAAGAAATCACAGATTTTGAGCACTCTAATCAATGGAGATATGCTTCAGAACCACAAGATGAGCAAGACAAATTCATGGAATATTACCCACCACCACAAAATGATTCATATCAGTATCCCAATGGTGGCTGGGAGTATCACCAAGAATTAATTGATTCTGAGCAACCCAATCAATGGGGATATGCTTCAGAAAATGATCAAGACAATTTCATGAGATATTACCCACCACCACAAGATGATTTAGGTCATTATCCTCATGGTGATTGGGAATAGCAACAAGGAATGAGGAAGTATGAACAATCAAGTGAAATGAACTATTTCCCAGAGGCACAAAATGACTCATACTGTTATGACACGCACACAAATGATGGCTGGGAAGGGAATTGCAATGATTCACATTCTAATCACTCAAAGACATTATCACTTGATTATGCTGTCAATACATACATGGAAGATTGCTCCTCTGCGCCACAAAATAATCCACCTTGTGATGAATTCAACAACCACTCAAGTTGTGGGTGGGAAGATCAAAACCAAACAGCATTCAATAGTTGATATTCCACTCATCATGAGACATCATCACTGGAGTGTGCTTTCAATAAATTCATGCAAAATTATCCCTCAATGCCACAAGATGATCCATACTGTGATGAAATCAATAATTCTTCAAGTTGTGCTTGGGAGGATTAAAATCAGAGAGCACACAATATGTCATACTCTATTAATCAAGAGCCATCATCACTTGAGCAAACCTTCAACTCATTTATGCAAAATTGTCCAACTTCACCTCCCCGTTTTTCATTTGAAAACCCTTCATCACTTGACTATACCTCAATACAAAGTTTCCTCCAAGATCCATACAATTCATTTCACCAACCACAAGACACACCTGATTACTCAAAAAATCCATTTTATATCCCTCAACACAACTTCACCACAGTACCCACAAACCCACAAACTCCACCCCAATTGGCTTCTCTCTTGCTACAAACAGAACAATACCTGCAAAGTGCCATAGACTCTAGGGAGAGAACTAGAGAACTCTTAGAAAAACAAGAACAATCCTGGAAAGAGCAAGAGACCCTCTTCAAGAAGATGGATGGGCACTTAGAGCAAATGAGGAGAAACATAGAACTACTGAGCAAGAAAGATGAAGACCAATTGATGGATGTGAAGGAGGAAGTGGAAGAGAAAGAAGAAGAGGCATCTGTGTCAAGCAAAATTTTGATGAAGAATGAGGTGGTGGAGGTATTTGAACCTGAAACTGCACATTTACAGAAGCCACTTGAGATGACAAGGGAACATGAAAACTCACAACCCCCACAATCTTTCCTGAACCAAAAACTCTCAACACTTGAATCTGTGATTAAAAGATATGAAGAGGAGTTGAAGAAATCTTGGGAAGAACAACAAACCTCCTCCATGAAAGTGCTATTACATCAAATGTTGAGTGCAAAAGAGGAAGTGAAAGAAAAAGAAAGTGAGGAAGACAATCAAGAAAGTCCATACTCAAGTGAGGCAGAAAGTTGCATAGAAGAAGGGCTCATTGAACTACCAATTCAAAAGGCTCTTGATGAAGATAAAAATCCAATAATCACACAGCAACCATGTCTTGAAATTCAAGAAGTAAAGGCAACTAACAAGAGCACCGAGAAAGGGATTGTGACCAAGATACCAAGGACAACATTCAAGAAAAGGTCAACTACAAACAATCCTACCCCTGATCCAGCAAGCAAGCTCAATCAAGCCATTACCAAAAGGAAACTTGCTGAGGAGAGACCAAGACAGGGGACAATAGCTGAATCTTCTCCCCCCTTGAGGTCATTCCTCTTAACAAACTAGAAGAAGAGGAAGAAAGTGAAGAATAACATGTCAAGCTAATGACACTAAAAGAGCGCTTGTTGGGAGGCAACCCAACTGTAGCTAACATTTCATTTCTTTGCTTTGTTTATTTTCTCTGTCTGCTTTGTTTAAATTTCAATAAATTGCCATATGATTACATTCTATGTTTGGTGTTGCCCAGCAACAATTTGTTTCAATCTTTCTGGATGATTGCATCAAATCAAAAATGAAAGTGTCACACTAAGATTCTATGTTTGGTGTGCCACTTATTTTCTATGCAATTTATTCAGCAACACCACGTGTCTGCCTAATCATAATGCCTCTACAGTTTTGTCTTTCTTTTGGTTTGACTTTTTTTTATTTTCCTCTTTGCTTTAGTCATTTCTTTGTTTTTAATGCTTTCTTTTATTTTGCTCCCTAACTGTTTTTGTTAAATACCTTACCAAGAAATCCTTATTCATGACAGATTCTTCCCTTGGTAATTGTATTTAAAATATAACAGTTACCTTTGTTTTAGTTAAAATAAATTGACATATGGTTGCATTCTAAGTTTGGTGTTGCTATGCAACAAAACTTGCTTCCAATCTTTATTGGATACTTGCATCAATTCCAAGTGGAAGTGTCACACTAAGTTTAGTGTGCCACTTATCTTTTATGCATGTATCATGCACACCCCACTTGTTTTTGCAATCACAATGTCTCTGTTTCTTGTGCCTTCATTGTTATTTTTCATTTTGCTTGCTTAAACACATGTACTACTAACATTTTATTGTGTAAGACACTCATGATCTATCATAGACCCCATCACCATTGTTCTAATTGTTGCTTGAGAATGAGCAAACACTCTAAGTTGGTATGGGAAGGGGAAGAATGGGAGGAAATGACAATAACAGTGAAGATGAACTACAAGGTGGTAAAGTTCTTTTTCCTCTTATTTGCTTCCAGTACTTTAAAGAGCATGATTGTCTTTATATTCTCTATATGCAAGTGTGGTATGAATAAACATAGCTTGAATTTTGATTTGTAACATCTTGCTGTGACATTATGACTACCAACTTGAATTCTGTGAGTTCAAAAGCAATAAAGTATCATGATCATAAACAAACAAGGAATTAAAGAAGAACTTAGCATGTGCATACAAGTATTAGAAGGCTAGCATGATTAATTGTTGCTCAATTGCATTTGAATTTATTTAATTGAAGTTTTCATCTAGGACATTTTATGAAATCTTTGAAATTATGAAAACCATGAAGAAGCAATTGCAAATTAAGGCAAGAAAAGCAAAAGGGAAAGAATAAGAAAGCTGAAGGCTCTGAGTACCAATGATAATTCAATTGTTAAGCTGGGAAGTCATGCTTATTGAGTGTTTTCTTTTCCCTCCAAAATGTAATTTTCCTTTTTCACTTTTGTAATTCTTTTATTTTACTAGGAGTAGTATAAATACCCCCAAGGAGTACTAAAGAGGGGGGGGGTTAAGCAGTCAGTTTTAGACATAAAACTTGATGAGCCGAATTCACACCCCATTATAAAATGAGTGATGAATCCGTTCTTTTGGTAAGAGCACCAAATATCATCAAGTAATAACCCACTAGGAGTGGGGTCGAATCCCACAGAGATTAACGGATTAAAGCAAACAATAGTTAGTTCATTATTGTAGTTAGACTATTCATTAAGGAGAGATAATCAACAAGGAAATGTAAAATGCATGAATATAAATGAAAGCAATAAAGTGCAAGAAAGTAAATGGCAAGGAAAGTAAAGTACAAGAAAGTAAAGTGCTAGAAATATAAAGTGCAGAAAATGTAAATAACCATAAAGTAAATAAAAGAAAGAAAGATAAAATAAGCATTGGGATCAAGAGATATTGCATTCTCCAGATTAATTGATTTTATCTCATCTTCAATCATGCAACTCATTGACCTCTTGGAAATCATGATTGATTGAGCCCCAATCCCTTGGTGACTCAATCTCTCAAATCTTGATCAATAGCCAATTCCTTGGTCTAATTGCTCATAAGAAGAGATGAAGCTTGTTCCCTGATTATACCACACACTTTCCTAGGTTCAAGTAGAGCGAGGATTATATGTCACCATATCCAAACACCAAAACACAAATCCTATTCAAGTGTGAGAAAGGATCTCAAGCATGGTTTTATATTTCCTCTTCCAAGGTTCCCATAAAACCCAATTACATTCAATCTCTTTTCCACGATAATTGAGTGCTATCATGGAGAACGAAATTCTTTATAGTAAATCAAAGAGAGATGAAGAGAAGAAGAAGAATAAAAATAATCAATCCATTGAAAAATAATAGAGCTCTCTTTTTCCAATGGAAAGAGTTAGTAATTCATAACTAAATTATTTACAAAGTAACAAAGAAAAGAGAAGAAATTGATGGTGAATAGAGAGGGTCTGAAGACTTCCCCCAATCCAGCCATGACTAATTCTATGAAACTAAGGCCTTTAAATAGGCTCTCCTAAACTACAAACTTAAATGAAATTAAAAGCAAATTACAATGAAATGAAAATGAACTATTCTAGATACTTCTTGTGGCCATGATTGGTTGATAATTGTGGCTTGAATGAGAGTTGGAATGGGTTTGATTGAAGGTTGGGGACTGCAGGAAGAAGTTGGCGTGTGGTTTCAAGTGTCACTCCCACTTGATTTAGCCCTTTGGAGTATGACCCACTTTACAATGTTGAAAGTATGGAGTTGTTTGGGCCTCAAATTGAATGTCCACTATGAAGTATTATATATTTTTAGAAAGCCCTGGATGTTAGCTTTCCAACGCTTATGAAATCAACTCATTTGGACCTCTGTAGCTTAAGTTATGCCCATTTGAAGGTGAATAGGTCAGTCTGTCAGGTAGCCCAGCGTGCCACGCCCACTCTTTGGAATGCCATGCCTTCATTAATTCTCTCTGGCCATTAGAACTGGCATGTCACGCCCAAAAACCCAAGTGGCACGCCCATAATGAAAATAAAGCTAGCGTGCCACGCCTTCGATGTCAAGTGGCACGACCAGATTTTGCAACGCTGAAATAATGGCATTTTTCACCTCTAGTTTTAACATCCACCCTAAAGTGATATATAACGTTGGAAAGCTATTGATGTCGGCTTTCCAACGCCACCAAGATCACATCATTTGGACCTCTACAACTCAAGCTATGTTCCCTTGAAGATGAAGAGGTCAGGCTGGTAACTCTGCAGTAATGTGTTTTGCTCCCTGTATTTTTGGGGTCAATATCTTCCTCAATTCCAGTATTCATTATAAAGTGTTATATATGGTTGGAAAGCCCTGGATGTCTACTTTCTAATGGCACTAGAATCATCTCATTTGGAGTTATGTAGCTCAATATATCTTCATTTGAATGAGAGGAGGTCAGGCTGGCATATCCCCCGGCGTGCCACGCCCAATGCTTGGCGTGCCACGCCCATAGTGGGGCTCAAAATCCCTCCTCTGGAACTTAAGCCTGGCGTGCCACACCCAAAACACCAAGTGGCCCACCCTCTTTGAGATCTTGGCTTCACAAACTTGGCGTGCCATGCCCAGAGCTCCAAGTGGCACGCCTATGTAAAATTCTTCAACCTTCTTTGTTGGAATGTTGGCCTGGCGTGCCACGCCCATAGCTTCAAGTGACACGCCCATTGTTGAGAGTTGGTTCAAAAGCTTGGCATGCCACGCCCAGAGCTTCAAGCGGCACGCCCAGCTTCACACGCCCAGTATTATATGTTATTTTCTTCCCCTTTTTGTTGCTCTTTTCACCTAAAATTCAGCACAAACCCATTTCAAAGTAATGTACCATAACATATATCATTTGGTTCATGAAATTGCATTGATAAATGAGATTATGATCTTTTTATGGTCTTTTTAGATAAGAAAAAGGGTACATGATGCGCAGTTATCACAACACCAAACTTAAACTTTGCTTGTCCTCAAGCAAATAAAGAATCATGCAATAAAGTTTGACAAACCAAGGTGAGAAGAGTAGCAATTTTTATGTTCATGGTTGGCTAGTTTCTTATGCATGCTACAATCACAAAAGAGATTCAAATGATTGATGCTTCTATCTAGCTCATTTTATGAAATCTTTTTCTTTATGTTCCTTCCTTGAAGCAAGCTTTTAATTCTTTTCTTATCTTAGCTTCTTGGGTGCTTTGCACCATGTGTTGAAAGCTATGACTCTAAATACTTTGTTTTCAAGTATTACCACTTGATACATAAGCACCACAAGCATTTAATTAGAGAACTCTTTAAGCTTATTTGTTTCTTTTCTTCACTCTCTAATCATTGATGCTCAGAGCCTTGAGCTTTGAGGGAGTGCTTTGCACTTGAGCCTAGCCTTGACTCTAAGTGTTTTGTTTTCAAGCTTTTTGCTTGATACATAAACACCACAAGTACTTAACAAATGAATTGTCATTGGTACTCAGAGCCTTTAGCTTTCTCATTCTTTCCCTTTTTCTTTTTCTTGCCTTATTTGCATTTTGCTTCTTCAAGGTTTTCATGATTTTAAAAAAATTTCATAAAATGTCCTAGATGAAAACTTTAATTAAACAAATTCAAATGCAATTGAGCAACAATAATCATGCTAGCTTCCCAATACTTATAAGCTCATGCTAACTTCTTCTTTAATGACCTTGTTTGTTTATGATCATGAAACTAAATTGTTTTTGAACTCACGAAATTCAAGATGGAAATCATGATGTCATAGCACATGTTACAATTCAACAATCAAACTATGCTTATTCACAACACACATGCATACAAAGGAAATAAGAGACAATCATGCAATTTGAATGTATTGGAAATAAGTAAGAGGAAAAAGGAATGTTACCACCTTGTAGTTCATTTTCATTGTTGTTGTCCTTTTCCTCTTATTCTTCCCCTTCCCACACCAAACTTAGAATGATATCTTGTCCTCAAGCAACAAATAAAATAGTGGTGATGGAGTTTATGATGGGTCATGAATGTCTTAAACAATAGAGTGTTAGTAGCACATGTGTTTTAGCCAAGCAAAATTAAGAATCACAATAAAAGCACAAGAAAGAAACAGAGGCAATATGATTGCATTAATAAGTGGTGTGCATGGTACATAGCATGAAAGATAAGTGGCAACACCAAACTTAGTGTGACACTTTCATTTTAGCATGATGCAAGTACCCAGTAAAGATTGAAAATCAATTTGTTGCAAGACAACACCAAACTTAGAATGCAATCATATGCCAAATTATTGAAAATAAACAAAGCAAAGAAAGAAAAAGTTACCTACGGTTGGGTTGTCTCCCAACAAGCGCTCTTTTAGTGTCAT
Organism: Arachis ipaensis; assembly: GCF_000816755.2. Lineage (NCBI taxonomy): Eukaryota > Viridiplantae > Streptophyta > Magnoliopsida > Fabales > Fabaceae > Arachis > Arachis ipaensis. The sequence goes on along the minus strand of NC_029787.2, from coordinate 88,704,973 downwards.
TAGCTTGACATGTTGTTCTCAACTTTCTTCCTCTTCTTCCAATTTTTCAAGAGGAATGACCTCAAGGAGAGAGAAGAGCAAGTTGATGTCCCCTGTGTAGGCCTCTTCCCAACAAGTTTTCTTTTGTTATTTGCTTGATTTGCTTTGCTTGTTGGGGCAGGGGTTGGATTGTTTGTAGTTGACCTTTTCTTCTTTATGAATGTTGTCCTTTGTATCCTGGCCACAATCCTCATTCCAGTGTTTTGGTTGATTGCCTTCACTTCTTTATTTTTAGAACTTGGGTGTTGTGAGATGGTTGGAGTATCCTCTTTATCAAGAACTTCTTGGAATGGTGGCTCATTTGGTGCAAGGATCTCTTTCTCTTGCTCTACAAATTCCTTATTTTCACCCACATTAGGCACTTCTCCACTCCTTAGACTGATGGCATAATATTCTTTCCCTGGCCAAGGGAAGTCATTGGTTGGTTCATCAACAAAATATTGTGCCATCTCATTTTCTCTTCTTGATTTCTCCTTGAGATTTTCATATCTTCAATCACCTCTTTTACATTTTGCCTTAAAAACTCACTGAGTTAGGCAATAAAGAGATATCTCTTGGAGAGTTCTTCTATTGCAAATTCTAGAAGATTTTGTGGAGGTGCATACGTTGGACAATTATGGGATGATAGTCATTGAAGAATGGGGTATGCAGCATTAAAATTCCTTCCAAAGCCAAAATTTCTATAGTTGTTATAACAATATGAACTATTTTGTGGCTCTGGGAGGTATTCCATTTCATTTGATTGCTCATACTCTATCATTCTTTGGTGATATTTCTAGCCACCATTAGGAAAAAGAATAGAATCATTTTGTGGTGGTGGGCAATATCCCATATGACATGATTGATCAAAAGATGAGGTAGACTCCATTCTTACTTGCAAAATGCTCTGTCTCAAATAATAATCCCCAAAAGAAATTGGAATCCCCATTGTCATAGATGAGGGATTCTTAGTGAGGCAATAACACAAACACCTTAGTAGCAAGAGAAAATTAAAAGAAATTAAATGACAAAAACAAAAAAAAAGAAAAAAAATATCTAATCTAGCTAATCAATCAACCGGTAGTTTGTTAATCACAATTAATCTCCGGCAACGGCGCCATAAAACTTGATGAGTCGAATTCACACCCCATTATAAAATGAGTGATGAATCCGTTCTTTTGGCCAGCGTACCAAATATCGTCAAGTAATAACCCACTAGGAGTGGGGTCGAATCCCACAGAGATTAACGGATTAAAGCAAACAATAGTTAGTTCATTATTCTAGTTAGACTATTCATTAAGGAGAGATAATCAACAAGGAAATGTAAATTGCATGAATGTAAATGAAAGCAATAAAGTACAAGAAAGTAAATGGCAAGGAAAGTAAAGTACAAGAAAGTAAAGTGCTAGAAATGTAAAGTGCAGAAAATATAAATAACCATAAAGTAAATAAAAGAAAGAAAGATAAAATAAGCATTGGGATCAAGAGATATTGCATTCTCCAGATTAATTAATTTCATCTCATCTTCAATCATGCAACTCATTGACCTCTTGGCAATCATGATTGATTGAGCCCCAATCCCTTGGTGACTCAATCTCTCAAATCTTGATCAATAGCCAATTCCTTGGTCTAATTGCTCATGAGAAGAGATGAAGCTTGTTTTCTGATTATACCACACACTTTCCTAGGTTCAAGTAGAGGGAGGATTATATGTCACCATGTCCAAACACCAAAACTCAAATCCTATTCAAGTGTGAGAAAGGATCTCAAGCATGGTTTTATGTTTCCTCTTCCAAGGTTCCTATAAAACCCAATTACATTCAATCTCTTTTCCAAGATAATTGAATGCTATCATGGAGAACAAAATTCTTTCTACTAAATCAAAGAGAGATGAAGAGAAGAAGAAGAATAAAAACAATCAATCCATTGAAAAATAATAGAGCTCTCTTTCCCAATGGAAAGAGTTAGTAATTCATAACTAAATTATTTACAAAGTAAAAAAGAAAAGAGAAGAAATTGATGGTGAATAGAGAGGGTCCGAAGACTTCCTCCAATCCAGCCATGACTAAATCTATGAAACTAAGGCCTTTAAATAGGCTCTCCTAAATTACAAACTTAAACGAAATTGAAAGCAAATTACAATGAAATGAAAATGAACTATTCTAGATACTTCTTGTGGCCTTGATTGAATGATAATTGTGGCTTGAATGAGAGTTAGAGTGGGCTTGATTGAAGGTTGGGGCCTGCAGGAAGAAGTTGGCGTGTGGTTTCAAGTGCCACTCCCACCTGATTTTGCCCTTTGGAGTATGACCCACTTTACAAGGTTGAAATTATGGAGTTGGTTGGGCCTCAAATTGAATGTCCACTATGAAGTATTATTAATTTTTGGAAAGCCCTAGATGTTATCTTTCCAACGCCTTTGGAATAAACTCATTTGGACCTCTGTAGCTCAAGTTATGCCCATTTGAAGGTGTATAGGTCAGTCTGCCAGGTAGCCCAGCGTGCCACGCCCACTCTCTGGCGTGCCATGCCCATATGTTATGAAACTGGCATGCCACGCCCACTCTTTGGCCAGAGAGCATTATCGAAGGCGTGGCACACCAAATGGCATGCCCAGGGTTTATATATGGGTTTATATTTTGATGAACGTGACTTTTGTGTGGTCTAGAATTCCACTAATGAATTCTCGTTGTAAAGTATAGTTTCTAAACCAACAATAGTCCTTTCATACAAAAATTATGTTTGTCACTAGTACAAACCCCTAAATTTATAAACCGAAGTATTGGAACCTCGGGTCGTTCTCCCTAGAAATTACAATAAAGTGTCTTGTTATTGGTTATGAGGTATGTTTTGGGGTTTTTGAGATGATGGACAAGAAATATAAATGGCAACGGAAATAAACTAACAAAAAGGTCTTGGCAAGGTTAGGTGGTCAAGGATCTCTATCCTAATCACTAAGCACAACATGAGAATTGGCAAGGATCAACCCCATTAAGTCATCCTCTAACTAATAAAGGAAAGTCAAATGAGCTATGTCAATCCAAGTCCATAAGTCCTAGTTCTACACCTAATCAATTGGTGAGATCTAGCATTAATGGTTCCCAATCGTCAATCACTTGGACATTAGTGACTCAAGAGTTCCTAAGTTATCTTCCCAAGCCAAGAGCACAAAATTCTACTCTAAAACCCAACCAAATATTTTATCAAACACTTGGTGGGTGTATAAGGAAAGCATAGTAAAATTGCAAGGAATATAAATCTACACTACTCAATTGCAAGGAATTAAACAACAATAAAGCAAATCAATAATAAAAGAACATGAATCATAAATTGCATTAAAAGAAAATAGAAGAAGAAAGAGTGCATCAACAACAAAGTAGGAAATTACAAGAATGAAATACAAAATTAGAGAGAGGAAGAGTAGAGGAACAAGAAATTGTAAAGGAAAAGTAAATCAAAGCATGAATTAAACCTAGATCTAAGAAATTATAATCCTAATTCTAGAGACAAAAGGGAGCTTCTCTCTCTAGAAACTAAACTACATTATGCAAAAACTTCAAACAATTACTCCCCCCTTGTCCAAGCTTGAATTCTGCATGAAATAGTATTAGAAATGAGTTGGGTTGGGCCCAAAGTGCTTCAGAAATCGCTGGGGGCGATTTCACTATAGTAGACCACGTGCACAATCGGCGCGCACGCGTACATGGCGCGTGCGCGCCCCTTAACGCGATACAACATCTGGCAAATTTTATATCATTTCAAAGCCCTAGATGTTATCTTTCCAACGCAATTAGAACCGCCTCATTTGGACCTCTGTAGCTCAAGTTATGATCGATTGAGTGTGAAGAGGTCGGGCTTGACAGATTTACGGTTCCTTCATTTCTTCATGAGTTCTCCCACTTTGCATGATTTTCTCCTCACTTCTTCCATCCAATACTTGCCCTATGTACCTGAAATCACTCAACAAATACATCAAGGCATCGAATGGAATTAAAGTGAATTGAATTTAGCTATTTTAAGGCCTAAAAAGCATGTTTTCACATTTAAGCACAAATCAAGGGAAAATTACAAAACCATGCTATTTCATTGAATAAATGTGGGAAAAGGTGATAAAATCCCCCAAATTAAGCACAAGATAAACCAAAATTGGGGTTTATCAAATCTTCCCATACTTAAACTAAGCATGTCCTCATGCTAAAATCAAGAAATAAGCAAAGGGGTATCAACATTTATTCAATGCAAACTAACTAAATGCAATCTATCTATATGCAATCTATCTATATGAATGCATCAACTTGGTCAAAACAAGTCAATTTCCAAGAATATATATACAAACACAAGGGCTAAGGCAATAGCAATCAAATCAACCCACAATTGAATTGAATCATTGAAAGATTTTACAAACTTGCAAGAGAAGATGATCATGGGTGGAGACATATAATTGAGCGATCGAACCCTCACCGGATGTGTATCCGTTCTAGGCACTCAAGTGTATGGGATTGATTCACTCAATTCTCCCCTACTCATGCTTTCCAAGATTTGTTTTTCATCTAACAATCAACAATTACTTTATGCATGCATACAAATATCATGAGGTCTTTCCCATAGGTTGTAATGGGGCTAGGGTCAAGGTAGGATGCATATGGTTAAGTGAGCTAGAAATTCGAATCTTTGATTAACTTAAACTTCCCACCTAACCTATGACAACTTATACAATTCTAAACAAACCTAACTACCCATTCTTCACTTTTCTCACACACTCATGTATTCTCTTTTTGATCACCACACATATGCATTGACTTTTATTGAACTTCACTTTGGGGCATTTTGTCCCTTTTTTATTGCAATTCTTTGTCTTTCTTTTTCTATTTCTATTATTTATTTTCATTTTTTTCTTATTTTTTTTAATTTTTTTTCTTTTCAAACTTAAATATATATAAGAACATCAATGCACATGGTTTCCACATGATTAATACATGAGTATGTACTCAATTCCCAAGATTCTCAACATAAGTACAAAAACACACTTTTATCTCTACCCAATGTTCCCAACTCTCCCAAAATCAAATGATAAACACTCTCACTAGCCTAAGCTAATCAAAGATCCAAATTAAAGGATATTTATTGTTTTTCACTTAGGCTTGTAATGTGCTACAATTAAGAACAAATGGGTTAAGCATAGGCTTAAAATTGGCTAACAATGGAAGATAAAAGGTAGACTTATTTGGGTAAGTGAGCTATTTGAACAATGGCCTCAATCATATAAATGCATGTATACACAAAGTAATGGACATAAAGAATCAAACAAATCAAAGATTACAATCATAGGAAGAGAATAATGCACACAAGAATGAAAATAAGTGGTTATGTATGATGTAACCACACAATTAGGCTCAAATCTCACATGCTTGTGTTCTTAGATCAAAAATCGTGTTCCACAAAATATATAATTCAAGCAAGTTCTAAAATTTTTTTTCAATAAATTGGGGTGCCCTATAGATAAAATCCTTGGAAAATATCATGATTTTGACTAAGCTTAATATATACATATGCAATGCAACAAAAAATCCTAAAAGACCTAAAAATAAAATGCAAAAGTGTTAGGATTAGAAACTTGTCATCCAAAAATGCCGAGCGGTCGGACGACCTCCCCACAATTAAAAGTTTGCACCGTCCTCGATGCATCCAAAGATGAACAAGGGGGTACGGCGACTTTCCTAGTTGCTACCTTCAGTTAGTAGGTCAACCGATGCTGTGTGTTCTTCCTTCCACTTCCGTTTTTGCTTATGATGATTCATCCTGAACATAGAAGACATGAGATAATAAGACAAGTAAATGCACAAGCAAGGAAGCATGGATTGTTGGAATGAGGTAAATCACTAGAATTGAGTGAGTGAATTGGTGTGACAATAATGAAAAATAAGAGTGTGGGTCCTAACTTGCATGCGGTTTAGAACTCACACCATAGTATTAAAAATCATGTCACAATTATACAAAAGAAAACATGCATTTCACTCATTCTAGTGTGCTTGAAATACTTCAAAAGACTTGTAGGTTAAGTCAACCACACAAGTAGTGAAGAGGCATGGAAGCATTCAAGCAATTAATCAAGCAATTGTGAAATTGGATAATGCATGGACATTGATTGATGTGTAGGTAGACTTAGTGAACAAAATGGTATATGAAACTCACACAACAATCAATGACACATATTGAAGTTGTTTCAACACCTAAGTGGCATAGAGGTGAAACACATGGATGCCATGGAACTTAGGACAAAGAAGATAGAAATGGAAATCAATCACATAGCAAGCATGGCCCACAAAGCTTTACAAAGCTAAAAAATATGTCACTAGGTAAGCTTTGATCCAATTTCACAATTCCACAATCTTAATGCATGAAATAGGTGATGGTCACTTAGAACAAGCATCCTAAAAAAATGCATTGATAATATACAATTGCCTAATAATGGATGATGAATGCATGGTGGCCAAAACATGAAATTCAAAGAGGTAAGAGACATGAAGGCAATGTAACAAGTACTTGGTATTCAAAAGTGTTAAACATGAAAAATTCCAAACCAAGTAATAAATTGCAACCCCAACAAAGGAATCCAACAATGACAATAACAACAATGATGTTAAACTAACATCCCATTAGTAATGAGCAGCAGTAAATGGTAAACAAGATTAGTAATCCAACACTTATAATGGAAAACAAAAATTAAACTAACTAACTAACTAAAAGAAATGGTGTTACATGATGCTTGGTAGTGTTGGATGATGTTTGAAGGGTGGAAAGAAAATAAGAGAAGAGAAAAGAAGAAAAGAAATGGAAAAAAGAGAAGAAAAGAAGGTGAGTGAAACAGGATAATTCACGCGTGCGCGTCCTGTGCGCGTAAGCGTGGATTGATGAAATGGAGGCGGCGCGTACGCATACATGGCGCATCTGCATCGATGGCTTATTTTGAGAGGGGCGCGTACGCGCAAGGTGCGCGTGCGCGTGCCTTGGGCACAAAGTTGGCACACGTCAGGCACAACTCTCGGGTGAATGTTTAGAGGGGTGGAAAAACTCAATCCACGCGTACGCGTACATGGCGCGTCCGCGTGGATGGTCGAAAATGCTTGAGGCACGCGTTCGCGTGGATGGTGCTCTATTTTTCAAAATTTTTCTATGTCTTTGCACCAAACCAAGCATTCTAAACTCCAAACATCTACCAAAATATCATAAAACCTTATTTAACCTACTAGACTCCCAAATAAACTCAACTAAGCAATCAAAACAAGGAATTAAACCTATATTACCAATATTTACAAAGAGGAAAAGGGAAAGATGTTACCATGGTGGGGTGTCTCCCACCTAGCACTTTTGTTTATTGTCCTTAAGTTGGACTTATGGGGAGCTTCTCTCATGGTGGCTTGTGCTTGAATCCATCCTTGAACATCCACCAATGCTTGGACTTCCATTGTGCTTCATCATTCAAAGTTAATAACTCCAAGTTTTGATGGAGTTCTTCACAAACCATAGGCTCCCAAAGTTGATCTTCCTTGTGTGATCTGGGATCCCACACTTTGTTTTCACACCCATCCTTGAGTTGATCATGGTGATTTCCTCCGGGTGGCAAGAGAGATGAATTCTCATGGAAGCAGTAAACTATCCTCATAGACCCATTTAATTGAGCACTAGTCCAACCTTTGCTCCTTGAAGCTTCAACCATAATGAGCCTAGACTTACAACGCCAACCACGAAACATCTTTCTTTTACGCTTCATCCCACAAAGCATCCTAAGTTGACCATCCGTTTCAAGCAAGCCATATTCGAATGGGATAATAAAGGAAATAGAAATGAATTTTACCCACTCAAATGTAGGAGTAGATGGTAACCTAGGCAAAGAAGCTCCTAAGGGTCTTGACAAAGCGTATTCAATTCCTATCCTCCTTTTTCTAAGGATCTTCACCTCTTCACAAGTTTTCTCAAATGTGATCCTTTGTTCAACAATATTATCTAAGCTTTTTCCCTTACTCAAGCCATAATTGGGAGGGTGAGAAAAATTTACCTCCACAACGCTTTCAAACCCAACGGGAGAAGGTTCTTCATGCTCAAAGGATTCTTTACCACTAAGACTTGATGCTTGATCTTCATCACCAAGGGGACTCAATTCTTGCTCTATCCCATCTAATTCTTCATAAGAGATATGCCTTGGAGGTTGTGCACATTTCTCGTTAGCATCAAATTCAATAATCTCTACATCCTAAGTCTTCAACCACTTCTTCCTCTTGTTCAATAATCTCTACATCCTCCTCTTGTTGCATTTCTTGCTTTAACTCCTCTTCTTCACCTTGGAGCTTCAAGTTCACTCCCTCACTAAGCTCCTTGGTTGATTCTCCACATTGCACAATGGAAGTGCCTTGATTGCATAGGCTTAGGCGGGATGAGACTATGTTGCCAATGGCTTCTACCATGATAGCCGTTTTTGCTCTTAACTCCTCAAATTTTTTTTCATCCTCCTCGTGTTGCCTTAAGATGTGAGATTCAAGATCCCTTAATTCTAGCATAAAGGCTTCATTGGGGGGTGATGGTGGAAGAGAGGGTTTATTGTTTGAGGGAAATGTATTATAGTCAGAAGGTGGTTCTTTTAGGTAGAGTTGTGGTTGAAAGTTTTCAGGTATTGGAGGTGGTTCATCTTGGTAATAATATGGAGGGGGCGGCTCTTGAAAATGTTGATGTTGGAATGGTGGTGGCCCTATATGTGGTTCATATGGCTCATATGGTTGTTGGTAGGATAGATATGGATTAGGGTCATATGAAGATGGTTGGTGAAAGGTGGCTTGTGAGTATGGTTGATGGCTATGTTGAGGATGTGGCTCATAGGTGTATGGTGGTGGCTCTTGGAAGTCACAAGGGGATTCACCATAACCATTGGATTCGTATGGATCATAGAATGGCTCTTCTTTATAGTGCATTGGTGGAGGTTGTTGCCAAGAGGATTGATCATATGCATATGGCTCCTCCCACCTTTGATTATCCCATTCTTGATACACATCTTCATTAAGGTTCCCATTTCCTACAACATAGTTGTAATCACACTCATAGCCAAAGTGAGAATTCATAGTGAAAAATTGAAAATAAGAAACAAAAGCTAACAAGAAATAATGAAACAAAGTCCTAAAACTAGCAAAAACTAACAAGCGATCCAAAAATCAAGCTATTCACAATATTCACATATATACAATAACCAATAACATAACACCATTGCGATTCCCCGGCAACGGCGCCATTTTGATGAACGTGACTTTTGTGTGGTCTAGAATTCCACTAATGAATTCTCGTTGTAAAGTATAGTTTCTAAACCAACAATAGTCCTTTCATACAAAAATTGTGTTTGTCACTAGTACAAACCCCTAAATTTATAAACCGAAGTATTGGAACCTCGGGTCGTTCTCCCTAGGAATTGCAATAAACTGTCTTGTTATTGGTTATGAGGTATGTTTTGGGGTTTTTGAGATGATGGACAAGAAATATAAATGGCAAAGGAAATAAACTAACAAAAAGCTCTTGGCAAGGTTAGGTGGTCAAGGATCTCTATCCTAATCACTAACCACAACATGAGAATTCGTAAGGATCAACCCCATTAAGTCATCATCTAACTAATAAAGGAAAGTAAAATGAGCTATGTCAATCCAAGTCCATAAGTCCTAGTTCTACACCTAATCAATTGGTGAGATCTAGCATTAATGACTCCCAATCGTCAATCACTTGGGCATTAGTGACTCAAGAGTTCCTAAGTTACCTTCCCAAGCCAAGAGCACAAAATTCTACTCTAAAGCCCAACCAAGCGTTTTGTCAAACACTTGGTGGGTGTATAAGGAAAGCATAGTAAAATTGTAAGGAATATAAATCTACACTACTCAATTGCAAGGAATTAAACAACAATAAAGCAAATCAATAATAAAAGAACATGAATCATAAATTTCATTAAAAGAAAATAGAAGAAGAAAAAGTGCATCAACAACAAAGTAGGAAATTACAAGAATGAAATACAAAATTAGAGAGAGGAAGAGTAGAGAAATAAGAAATTGTAAAGGAAAAGTAAATCAAAGCATAAATTAAACCTAGATCTAAGAAATTCTAATCCTAATTCTAGAGAGAAAAGGGAGCTTCTCTCTCTAGAAACTAAACTACATGATGCAAAAACTTCAAACAATTGCTCTCCCCTTGCCAAGCTTGAATTCTGCATGAAATAGCATTAGAAATGAGTTGGGTTGGGCCCAAAGTGCTTCAGAAATTGCTGGTGGCGATTTCACTTTAGTGGACCACGTGCACAATCGGCACGCACGCGTACATGGTGCGTGCGTGCCCCTTAACGCAAAGCAACATATAATAAATTTTATATCATTTCGAAGCCCTGGATGTTAGCTTTCCAACGCAATTAAAAACGTCTCATTTGGATCTCTGTAGCTCAAGTTATGGTCGATTGAGTGCGAAGAGGTCGGGCTTGACAGCTTTACGGTTCCTTCATTTCTTCATGAGTTCTCCCACTTTGCATGCTTTTCTCCTCACTTCTTCCATCCAATACATTCCCTATGAACCTAAAATCACTCAACAAATATATCAAGGGATCGAATGGAATTAAAGTGAATTGAATTTAGCTATTTTAAGGCCTAAAAAGCATGTTTTCACATTTAAGCACAAATCAAGGGAGAATTGCAAAACCATGCTATTTCGTTGAATAAATGTGGGAAAAGATTATAAAATCCTCCAAATTAAGCATAAGATAAACCACAAAATTGGGGTTTATCAGACACCAAACTTAGAAGTTTTATACTAAGGACTATAACAATTTGAAAATGCATGTAAGAAACAACAAAAGACACAAAATAAGAGAACTTAAAGATCAGAGCACTGAAATCATCAAGAACAACTTGGAGATCAATGAAGAACATAATGCATATATTCGAAAAATACAAGAAGAATAAAGACATGCAATTGACACCAAACTTAAAAATTGACACTTGACTCAAACAAGAAACACAAAATATTTTTGGTTTTTATGATTTTATAAATTTTTTTTGTGATTTTCAGAAAATTATATGGAAAAAGAGAAAAAGGACTTCAAAATTCTTAATGAGAATTCCAAGAATCATGCAATGTTAGTCTAAAACTCCGGTCCAGGAATTAGACATGACGTACTAGCCAGCCAAGCTTTCAGTGAAAGCTTCGGTCCAAAACACTAGACATGGCCAATGGCCAGCCAAGCTTTAGCAAATCATTACGTTCAACAGCAAGATTGATAGAAATCAACAAGCCCTTGTGATGATAAGTTGAAACCTCGGTCCAAAAGATTAGACATGGCTTCTCTCAGCCAGCTAGACTTCAACAAATCATCATGAAACTCTAGAATTCATTCTTAAAAGTTCTGAAGAACAAAATAGAAATAAAAAATATTTTTTTTGAGGTTTTTCAAAAATTGAAAAGTAATAAGCTTAAACATAACATAAAATTACCTAATCTGAGCAACAAGATGAACCGTCAATTGTCCAAACTCGAACAATCCCCGGCAACGGTGCCAAAAACTTGGTGCACGAAATTGTGATCATCAATGGCGCCAACAGCTTAGTACGCACAATTGTAATCTCAAATCCTTGTCACAACTCCGCACAACTAACCAGCAAGTGCACTGGGTCGTCCAAGTAATAAACCTTACGTGAGTAAGGGTCGATCCCACAGAGATTGTTGGCTTGAAGTAAGCTATGGTCATCTTGTAAATCTCAGTCAGGCAGATTCAAATGGTTATGGAGAATTGCTAATTAAACAATAAATAAAACATAAAATAAAGATAGAGATACTTATGTAATTCATTGGTAGGAATTTCAGATAAGCGAATGAAGATGCTTTGTTCCTTCTGAACCTCTGCTTTCCTATTGCCTTCTTCCAATCATTCATACTCCTTTCCATGGAAAGCTTTATGTTGGGTTTCACCGTTGTCAATGGCTACCTCCCGTCTTCTCAGTGAAAATCTTCCACATGCGCTGTCACCGTACGGCTAATCAGCTGTTGGTTCTCGATCATGTTGGAATAGGATCCATTGATCCTTTTGCGTCTGTCACTATGCCCAACACTCGAGAGTTTGAAGCTCGTCACAGTCATCCCTTCCCAGATCCTACTCGGAATACCACAGACAAGGTTTAGACTTTTCGGATCTCAAGAATGGCCGCCAATAATTCTAGCCTATACCACGAAGGTTCTAATCTTATCTTAGAAACCCAAGAGATACACATTCAAGCTTGTTTGCATGTAGAATGGAAGTGGTTGTCAGGCACGCATTCATAGGTGAGAATGGTAATGAGTGTCACGGATCATCACATTCGTCAGGTTAAAGAACAAGTGTATATCTTAGAGAAGAAGTAGGCGTGAATTGAATAGAAAAACAATTGTACTTTGCAGTAATTCATGAGGAACAGCAGAACTCCACAGCTTAATCTATGGTGTGTAGAAACTCTACCATTGAAAATACATAAGAACAAAAGGTTTAGGCATGGCCGAATGGCCAGCCTCCCAAAGCGTGAACATACAAGTTCCAAGATGAAAAGTATGATCCAGTGTGTCTAAAATACAATAGCAAAAGGTCCTATTTGTAGAAAACTAGTAACCTAGGGTTTACAGAAATGAGTAAATGATGCAGAATCCACTTCTAGACCCACTTGGTGTGTGCTTGGGCTGAGCATTGAAGCTTTCACATGTAGAGACTTTTCTTGGAGTTAAAGGCCAGCTTTTGTGCCAGTTTGGGCGTTTAACTCCAGCTTTTATGCCAGTTCTGGCGTTTTGGCGCCAGAATTTCTATGCTAACTTGGAACGCCGGTTTGGGCTATCAAATCTCGGGCAAAGTATGGACTATTATATATTGTTGGAAATCCCAGGATATCTACTTTCCAATGCAAGTAAAAGTGCGCCAATTGGGCTTCTGTAGCTCCAAAAAATCTACTTCAAGTGCAGGGAGGTCAGAATCCAACAGCATATGCAGTCCTTTTTCAGCCTCTGAATCAGATTTTTGCCCAGGTCTCTCAATTTAAGTCAGAAAATACCTGAAATCATAGAAAAATACACAAACTCATAGTAAAGTCAAGAAGTGTGATTTTTATTTAAAAACTAATAAAAACATCGTAAAAATTAGCTAAACATACTAAAAACAATGCCAAAAAGCGTATAAATTATCCGCTCATCAGTGGCACGCCAGTTCTAATGGCCAGAGAGCATTATCAAAGGCGTGGCATGCCAAAGAGTGGGCGTGGCACACCAGTTTCATAACATATGGGCGTGGCACGCCAGAGAGTGGGTGTGGCACGCTGGGCTACTTGACAGACTGATCTATTCACCTTCAAATGGGCATTACTTAAGCTACAGAGATCCAAATGAGTTGATTCCAAAGGCGTTGGAAAGCTAACATCTAGAAATTTCAAACAATATATAATACTTTATAGTGGACATTCAATTTGAGGCCCAACCAACTCCATACTTTCAACATTGTAAAGTGGGTCATACTCCAAAGGGCAAAATCAAGTGGGAGTGGCACTTGAAACCACACGCCAACTTCTTCCTGCAGCCCCTAACCTTCAATCAAGACCACTCCAACTCTCATTCAAGCCACAATTATCAACCAATGAAGGCCAAAAGAAGTATCTAGAATTGTTCATTTTCATTTCATTGTAATTTACTTTCAATTTCATTTAAGTTTGAAATTTAGGAGAGCATATTTAAAGGCCTTAGTTTCATAGAATTATTCATGGCTAGATTGGGGGAAGTCTTCGGACCCTCTCTATTCACCATCAAATTCAACTCTTTTCTTTCTTACTTTGTAAATAATTTAGTTATGAATTACTAACTCTTTCCATTGGGAAAGAGAGCTCTATTGTTTTTCAATGGATTGATTGTTTTTATTCTTCTTCTTCTCTTCATCTCTCTTTGATTTACTAGAAAGAATTTCATTCTCCATGATAGCATTCAATTATCTTGGAAAAGAGATTGAATGTAATTGGGTTTTATGGGAACCTTGGAAGAGGAAACATAAAACCATGCTTGAGATCCTTTCTCACACTTGAATATGATTTGAGTTTTGTTGTTTGGATATGGTGACATATAATCCTCCATCTACTTGAACTTAGGAAAGTGTGTAGTATAATCAGGGAACAAGCTTCATCTCTTCTCATGAGCAATTAGACCAAAGAATTGGCTATTGATCAAGATTTGAGAGATTGAGTCACCAAGGGATTGGGGCTCAATCAATCCTGATTGCCAAGAGGTCAATGAGTTGCATGATTGAAGATGAGATGAAATCAATTAATCCGAAGAATGCAATATCTCTTGATCCCAATGCTTATTTTATCTTTCTTTCTTTTATTTACTTTATGGTTATTTACATTTTCTGCACTTTACATTTCGAGCACTTTACTTTCTTGTACTTTACTTTCCTTGCCATTTATTTTCTTGCACTTTATTGCTTTCATTTACATTCATGCAATTTACATTTCTTTGTTGATTATCTCTCCTTAATGAATAGTCTAACTAGAATAATCAACTAACTATTGTTTGCTTTAATCCGTTAATCTCTGTGGGATTCGACCCCACTCCTAGTGGGTTATTACTTGACGATATTTGGTGCGCTTGCCAAAAGAACGGATTCATCACTCATTTAATAATGGGGTGTGAATCCGACTCATCAAGTTTTATGGCGCCGTTGTCGGGGATTAATTGTGATTAACAAACTATCGGTTGATTGATTAGCTAGATTAGACATTTTTTTCTTTCTTTTTGTTTTTGTCATTTAATTTCTTTTAATTTTCTCTTGCTACTAAGGTATTTGTGTTATTACCTCAGTAAGAATCCCTCATCTGTGACAATGGGGATTCCAATTTCTTTTGGTGATTATTGTTTGAGACAAAGCATTTTACATGTAAGAATGGAGTCTACCTCATCTTTTGATCAATCATGTCATATGGGATATTGCCCATCACCACAAAATGATTCTATTCATTTTCCTAATGGTGGCTGGAAATATCACCAAAGAACGATAGAGTATGAGCAGTCAAATGAAATGGAATACCTCCCAGAGCCACAAAATAGTTCATATTGTTATAACAACTATAGAAATTTTGGCTTTGGAAGGAATTTTAATGCTGCATACCCCATTCTTCAATGACTATCATCCCATAATTGTCCAACGTATGCACCTCCACAAAATCTTCTAGAATTTGCAATAGAAGAACTCTCCAAGAGATATCTCTTCATTGCCCAACTCAGTGAGTTTTTAAGGCAAAATGTAAAAGAGGTGATTGAAGATATGGAAATCTCAAGGAGAAATCAAGAAGAGCAAATGAGACAATTGGCACAACATTTTGTTGATGAACCAACCAATGACTTCCCTTGGCCAGGGGAAGAATATTATGCCATCAGTCTAAGGAGTGGAGAAGTGCCTAATGTGGGTGAAAATAAGGAATTAGTAGAGCAAGAGAAAGAGATCCTTGTACCAAATGAGCCACCATTTCAAGAAGTTCTTGATAAAGAGGTACTCCAACCATCTCACAACACCCAAGTTCTAAAAAAAAAAGAAGTGAAGGCAATCAACCAAAACACTGAAATGAGGATTGTGACCAGGATACAAAGGACAACATTCATAAAGAAGAAAAGGTCAACTACAAACAATCCAACCACTGCCCTAACAAGCAAAGCAAATCAAGCAAATAACAAAAGAAAGCTTGTTGGGAAGAGGCCTACACAGGGGACATCAACTTGCTCTTCTCTCCCCTTGAGGTCATTCCTCTTGAAAAATTGGAAGAAGAGGAAGAAATTTGAGAACAACATGTCAAGCTAATGACACTAAAAGAGCGCTTGTTGGGAGGTGATGAGCGGATAATTTATACGCTTTTTGGCACTGTTTTTAGTATGATTTTAGTATATTTTAGTTAGTTTTTATTATATTTTTATTAGTTTTTATTTAAAATTTACTTTTCTGGACTTTACTATGAGTTTGTGTATTTTTCTGTGATTTCAGGTATTTTCTGGCTGAAATTGAGGGACCTGAGCAAAAATCTGATTCAGAGGCTAAAAAAGGACTGCAGATGCTGTTGGATTCTGACCTCCCTGCACTCGAAGTGGATTTTCTGGAGCTACAGAAGCCCAATTTATGCGCTCTCAATTTCGTTGGAAAGTAGACATCCTGGGCTTTCCAGAAATATATAATAGTCTATACTTTGCCTGAGATTTGATGGCCGAAACAGGCGTTCCAAGTCAGCTCAAGAATTTTGGCGTTTAACTCCAGAACTGGCACAAAAGCTGGAGTTAAACGCCCAAACTGGCACAAAAGCTGGCGTTTAACTCCAAGAAAAGTCTCTACACATGAAAGCTTCAATGCTCAGTCCAAGCACACACCAAGTGGGCCCCAGAAGTGGATTTTTACACTAAACACCCTAGCTTACTCATTTTCTATAACCCTAGGTCACCAGTTTACTATAAAAACAACTTTTAGTGATTCATCTTGTACCTCATGACATTCTACACGTTTCATATTATATCTTCTACGGCATGAGTCTCTAAACTCCATTGTTGGGGGCGAGGAGCTCTGCTGTTCTTCATGAATTAATGCAATTACTACTGTTTTTCATTCTATCACGCTTGCTTCTATTCTAAGATATTAAATGCAATTAATGCAATTAATGCAATTACTTCATTGTTGGGGGAAGTCTTCGGACCCTTTCTATTCACCATCAATTTCTTCTCTTTTCTTTCTTACTTTAAAAATAATTTAGTTATGAATTACTAACTCTTTCCATTGGGAAAGAGAGCTCTATTGTTTTTCAATGGATTAATTTTTTTATTCTTCTTCTTCTCTTCATCTCTCTTTGATTTACTAGAAAGAATTTCGTTCTCTATGATAGCATTCAATTATCTTGGAAAAGAGATTGAATGTAATTGGGTTTTATGGAAACCTTGGAAGAGGAAACATAAAACCATGCTTGAGATCCTTTCTCACACTTGAATAGGATTTGAGTTTTGGTGTTTGGATATGGTGACATATAATCCTCCCTCTACTTGAACCTAGGAAAGTGTGTGGTATAATTAGGGAACAAGTTTCATCTCTTCTCATGAGCAATTAGACTAAGGAATTGGCTATTGATCAAGATTTGAGAGATTGAGTCACCAAGGGATTAGGGCTCAATCAATCATGATTGCCAAGAGGTCAATGAGTTGCATGATTGAAGATGAGATGAAATCAATTAATCCGGAGAATGCAATATCTCTTGATCCCAATGCTTGTTTTATCTTTCTTTCTTTTATTTACTTTATGGTTATTTACATTTTCTGCACTTTATATTTCTAGCACTTTACTTTCTTGTACTTTACTTTCCTTTCCATTTACTTTCTTGCACTTTATTGCTTTCATTTACATTTATGCAATTTACATTTCCTTGTTGATTATCTCTCCTTAATGAATAGTCTAACCAGAATAATCAACTAACTATTGTTTTCTTTCATCTGTTAGTCTCTGTGGGATTCGACCCACTCCTAGTGGGTTATTACTTGACGATATTTGGTACGCTTGCCAAAAGAACCGATTCATCACTAATTTTTGAATGGGGTGTGAATCCGACTCATCAAGTTTTATGGCGCCGTTGCCGGGGATTGGCTTAAATTTGATAGTGATTAAATTGATTGGAGAGCTAGATTAAGCAATTTAAATTCCTTGTTATTTTAGTTTCTTTTATTTAGCGTCTTTTATATTTTTTTATTTTTTTTCTTATTTTGAGTTCTATTTCTTTCTTCTTTGATTATTCTTATTCATCATCCATATTTCCACTCTTTTAACTGTTCGATTAATTGTACCACTCACACTAACAACCACTCTAACAAGAGTAATTTCTTCATTCATTTTCTTTCTTGCTTTTTGCCTTGTTGGTTGTATGACAGGTAGAAGAAGCGGGGTTTCATCTTCCTTTAATTCTGAACATGAGAGGACCTTCCTTAGATTAAGGAGGGAAGTAAGAGGGAAGGGAGTCGTTAGTGCTGAGGAAGAGGAAGAGTATTTTGAAATAGACATGGAGGATAATATGGAGAACCACCATGAAGAAGAAGCTCACAACCATGCCAGAGAAGGCCCAGTCAATCATGATGGGCAAGAAAGGAGAGTCTTAGGCTCCTACATCAACCCAAACCCAGGAAATTGTGGCAGCAACATCCTAAAGCCAACAATTCATGCCAATAATTTTGAGCTGAAGCCTCAGCTTATCACACTTGTTCAAAATAATTGCTCATATGGAGGAAGTGCCCAAGAAGACCCTAATCAACATCTCAGCACATTCTTGAGGATATGTGATACTGTAAAGTCCAACGGGATACACCCTGACATCTACAAACTACTCTTATTCCCTTTCTCACTCAGAGATAAGGCAGCAAAGTGGTTGGAATCATTCCCCAAGGATAGCCTAACTACATGGGAGGAGGTCGTGAACAGATTCCTTGCAAGATTTTACCCTCCATAAAGAATCAACATGCTGAGAGCTGAGGTGCAAACTTTTAGACAACAAGATGGAGAAACACTCTATGAGGCCTGGGAGAGATTCAAAGATCTGACAAGAAGATGCCTACCAGAAATGTTCAATGAGTGGGTACAACTACATATCTTTTATGAGGGACTATCCTATGAAGCAAAGAAGGTAGTGGATCATTCTTCAGGAGGCTCACTCAACAAAACGAAAACCATTGAAGAGGCCATAGATGTCATTGAGACTGTAGCTAAAAATGAGTATTTCTATGCTTCAAAAAGGACTCAGAAGAAGGGAGTGCTAGAACTCAACTCTGTAGATGCTTTGTTAGCTCAGAACAAGGCAATTGCAGCTCAAATAGCAGCTCTAACCAAGAGGATGGAGGCCAATCAAGCCTCAGTCATTCAAGGCCAAACCCCTCAACAAGAAGGGAATGCACCGAAATCTGAAGATGACTGGGAACAAGCCAATTATATGAACAATTCATCCAGACCACCATATGACGCACACTCTAAGACATACAACCCAGGTTGGAAGAACCACCTAAACTTTGGGTGGAGAAATCAACAAAACCACAACCAGGACCACAACAAGCCTTATTCATCAAATCAGCATTCCAACCACAACCCCAACCATCAAGCAGGGAACCATAGACCCTATCATAACTCACAAAACACAACATACCATAGTAATCAACCCATACACAACAACCTCAATCAGGATGCACCATCCTCAACTATGCAACCATGTGAAATCAAGAGCAACTTTGAGAGGATGGAGGCTGCAATAGCACAACTGTCATCACAGATTACAGGGGCAGTCTCCACCCTCATGGACAGACAAGCACAAATTGAAAGAAGGATAGATGCTAATCAAGAAGAATACAGGTCAAATCTGAAAAATCAAGGCGCAGCAATCTCAAAATTGGAAGCACAAGTGGGGATTTTATCCAAGCAAATCCCACTTCCCACACACACATTTCCTAGTGATACCATGGCTAACCTAAGAGGGGAATACAAAGCCATTACTCTAAGAAGTGGGAAGGTTGTAGAAGAAGGAACCCCAAGCAAAGACAATCATGAAGAAGCTTGATGAGCGGATAATTTATACGCTTTTTGGCATTATTTGTACATAGTTTTTAGTATAATTTAGTTAGTTTTTAGTATATTTTTATTAGTTTTTAATAAAAAATCACATTTCTGGACTTTACTATGAGTTTGTGTGTTTTTCTGTGATTTCAGGTATTTTCTGGCTGAAATTGAGGGACTTGAGCAAAAATCAGATTCAGAGGTTGAAGAAGGACTGTAGATGCTGCTGGATTCTGACTTCCCTGCACTCAAAAAGGATTTTCTGGAGCTACGAAACTCCAAATAGTGCGCTCTTAATTGCGTTGGAAAGTAGACATCCAGGGATTTCCAGAAATATATAATAGTTCATACTTTGCCCGAGTTTAGATGACGCAAACTGGCATTCAACGCCAGTTCCATGTTGCATTTTGGAGTTAAACGCCAGAAACAGGTTGCAAAGTGGAGTTAAATGCCAGAAACAGGTTACAAACTGGCGTTCAACTCCAAGAGAAGCCTCTACACATGTAAAGCTCAATGCTCAGCCTAAGCACACACCAAGTGGGCCCCAGAAGTAGATTTCTGCATCATTTACTCATTTCTGTAAACCCTAGTAACTAGTCTGATATAAATAGGACCTTTTACTATTGTATTAGACATCTTTGATCAGTTTTATGCTATCTTAGACCTTTTTGGGGGCTGGCCACTCGGCCATCCCTGGACCTTGTTCTTATGTATTTTCAACGGTAGAGTTTCTACACACTATAGATTAAGGTGTGGAGCTCTGCTGTTCCTCATGAATTAATACAAAGTACTATTGTTTTTTAATTCAATTCAAGCTTATTCCGATTCTAAGATATTCATTTGCACTTCAATATGAATGTGATGATCGTGACAGTCATCGTCATTCCCAACCTATGAATGCGTGCCTAACCACCACTTCCGTTCTACCTTAGATTGAATGAATATCTCTGGGATTCCTTAATCAGAGTCTTCGTGGTATAAGTTAGAATCTATGAACGGCCATTCTTGAGATCCGGAAAGTCTAAACCTTTTCTGTGGTATTCCGAGTAGGATCTGGGAAGGGATGGCTACGACGAGCTTCAAACTCGCGAGTGCTGGGCATAGTGACAGACGCAAAAGGATCACTGGATCCTATTCCAGTATGATCGAGAACCGACAGATGATTAGACATGCAGTGACAGCGCATTGGACCATTTTCACTGAGAGGAGAGGATGTAGCCATTGACAACGGTGACGCCTAACATACAGCTTGCCATAGAAAGGAGTATGAATGATTGGATGAAGACAATAGGAAAGCAGAGGTTCAGGAGGAACAAGCTTCTTCATACGCTTATCTGAAACTCTCACCAATGAATTACATAAGTATCTCTATCTTTAATTTACGTTTTATTTATATTTTAATTATATTTTAATTATCAAATATCCATAACCATATGAATTTGCCTGACTGAGATTTGCAAGATGACCATAGCTTGCTTCAAGCCGACAATCTCTGTGGGATCGACCCTTACTCACGTAAGGTTTATTACTTGGACGACCCAGTGCACTTGCTAGTTAGTTGTGCGAAGTTGTGACAAAGAACTAAGATTATGAACGTGTGTATCAAGTTTTTAGCGCCGTTACCAAGGAATGAACCGTCACGATTTCTGCGCACCAAGTTTTTGGCGCTGTTGCCTGGGATTGTTCGAGTTTGGACAACTGACGGTTCATCTTGTTACTCAGATTAGGTAATTTTATTCTAATTTTAGGCTTTTTGTTTTTGTTAATTTTATTTTCGAAAAATTACAAAAAAAATTTAATAAAATCATAAAACCAAAAATAATTTTTTTGTTTCTTGTTTGAGTCTTTTGTCAATTTTTAAGTTTGGTGTCAATTGCATGTTTTTATAATTTTCTTGCATTTTTCGAAAACTCATGCATGTTTGAGTCTCTTTGTTTGATCTTTAAAATTTCTTGTTTTGTGTCTTTTCTTGTTTCTCATATGCATTTTTGAATTATTAATGTCTCAAAATTAAAAATTTCTAAGTTTGGTGTCTTTCATGTTTTTTTTTTCTTCAAAATTTTCAAAAATAAGTTCTTGGTGTTCATCTTGACATTCAAAGTGTTCTTGGTGTTCATCTTGACATTCATAGTGTTCTTGCATGCATCATGTGTTTTGATCTAAAATTTCCATGCATTGTGTCTTTTTTTGTGTTTTTCTCTCTCATCACTAAAAATTCAAAAATAAAAAATATCTTTCCCTTTTTCTCTCATAAATTTTCGAAAATTTGAGTTGAATTTTTCAAAACTTTTTAAAATTTAGTTGTTTCTTATGAGTCAAATCAAATTTTCAATTTAAAAATTCTATCTTTTTCAAATCTTTTTCAAAAATCAAATCGTTTTCATTTTTCTTTTATGATTTTCGAAAATTTTAGATTGATTTTCAAAATTTTTTTCTTATTTTTATTTCATATTTTCGAAATTAATGCTAACAGTTAATGTGATTGATTCAAAAATTTTTAAGTTTGTTACTTGCCTAATAAGAAAGGTTCAATCTTTAAACTCTAGAATAATACCTTTTTAGTTTCTTGTTAGTCAAGTAATCAACTATGATTTCAAAATCAAATCTTTTTAAATTTCTTTTTCAAATCTTTTTCAATTTAAGTTTCAATCACATCTTTTTCAAAATTTAAATTCAAAATCTTTTCCATTTTCTTATCTCTACAAAATTTGATTTTCAAATCTTTTTCAATCAGCCACTTAACTTTTTGTTTGATTCTTATCTTTTTCAAAACTATCTAACTAACTCTCTCTCTCTCTAATTTTTGAAAATCCCTTCCCTCTTTTTCAAAATTCCTTTTTAAATTAATTAATTGTTTTAAATTTAATTTAGTTTGATTAAATTTTCCTTTCTTAATTTTTGAACTTTAATTTTTATTTTTTATTTTAAATTCAATTTAAAAACAAAATTACTTTTATTTTAATTTATTTAATTTTCGAATTTTTCTTCTCCTCATCTCTTTCTAATTATTTATTCATCTACTAACACCCATTTTTCACCCAAGAATTCGAACTCATTCTTCTCCCTTATGTTTGGATTCTTATCTTTTCCTTCCTCCATTATTCTCTTCTTACTTACATAAGGAACCTCTCTACTGTGACAAAGAGGATCCCTATTATTTTCTGTTCTCTTCTTTTTCATATGAGCAGGAACAAGGATAAGAACATTCTTGTTGAAGCTGATCCTGAACCTGAAAGGACTCTGAAGAGGAAGCTAAGGGAAGCTAAAGCACAACTCTCTGGAGAAAATATGACAGAAATTTTCGAAAAAGAAGGAGATATGGCCAAAAATAATAACAATGCAAGGAAGATGCTTGGTGACTTTACTGCACCTAATTCCAATTTACATGGAAGAAGCATCTCAATCCCTGCCATTGGAGCAAACAATTTTGAGCTGAAACCTCAATTAGTTTCTCTGATGCAACAGAATTACAAGTTTTATGGACTTCCATCCGAAGATCCCTTTCAGTTCTTAACTGAATTCTTGCAGATCTGTGATACTGTTAAGACCAATGGGGTTGATCCCGAGGTCTACAGGCTTATGCTTTTCCCATTTGCTGTAAGAGACAGAGCTAGAATATGGTTGGACTCTCAACCTAAAGACAGCCTGAACTCTTGGGATAAGCTGGTCACGACTTTCTTAGCCAAGTTCTTTCCTCCTCAAAGGCTTAGCAAGCTTAGAGTGGATGTTTAAACCTTCAGACAGAAGGAAGGTAAATCCCTCTATGAAGCTTGAGAGAGATACAAAGAACTGACCAAAAAGTGTCCTTCTGACATGCTTTCAGAATGGACCATCCTGGATATATTCTATGATGGTCTGTCTGAATTATCAAAGATGTCATTGGACCATTCTGCAGGTGGATCCATTCACCTAAAGAAAACGCCTGCAGAAGCTCAAGAACTCATTGACATGGTTGCAAATAACCAGTTCATGTACACTTCTGAAAGGAATCCTGTGAGTAATGGGACGCTTCAGAGGAAAGGAGTTCTTGAAATTGATACTCTGAATGCCATATTGGCTCAGAATAAAATATTGACTCAGCAAGTCAATATGATCTCTCAGAGTCTGAATGGATTGAAGGAATCATCCAACAATACTAAAGAGGCATCTTCTGAAGAAGAAGCTTTGATCCTGAGAACCCTGCAATAGCAGAGGTGAATTACATGGGCGAACCCTATGGAAATACCTATAATCCCTCATGGAGAAATCATCCAAATTTCTCATGGAAGGATCAACAAAAGCCTCAACAAGGCTTTAATAATGGTGGAAGAAACAGGTTTAGCAATAGCAAGCCTTTTCCATCATTCACTCAGCAATAGACAGAGAATTCTTAGCAGAATCCATCTAGCTTAGCAAATATAGTCTCTGATCTATCTAAGGACACTGTAAGTTTCATGAATGAAACAAGGTCCTCCATTAGAAATTTGGAGGCACAAGTGGGCCAGCTGAGTAAAAGAGTCACTGAAACTCCTCCTAGTACTCTCTCAAGCAATACAGAAGAAAATCCAAAGAGAGAGTGCAAGGCCATTGATTTAACCATCATGGCCGAACCTACAAGGGAGGAGGGGGACGTGAATCCTAGTGAGGAAGACCTCCTGGGACATCCAGTGAGACCATAGAGATTCCATTGAACCTCCTGCTGCCCTTCATGAGCTCTGATGAGTATTCGTCCTCTGAAGAGGATGAAGAAATTACTGAAGAGCAAGTTGCTAAGTACCTTGGTGCAATCATGAAGCTGAATGCCAAATTATTTGGTAATGAGACTTGGGAAGATGAACCTCCCTTGCTCACCAATGAACTGAATGCATTGGATAGGCAACATGTTTATTTCTTCCTCAACCAATGCGTTCATTGAATTTTTGCTTGGCAATCTTATATGATTGGATCCCAATCCCTTGGCTCACCAATTCTCTCTAAAAACGAACGAATTCCCAATCCCTTGGTTTAAATGTTCATAAGAAGAGATGATGCTCGATCACTGATTATACCACACAGTTTCATGAACCACAATTTGGTAGGATTACATGTCACAATATCCATCCAAACCCCAATCCAATTCACTGTGAGAAAGCTTCTCTAGCATGAATCCTCCATTCCTTTCCCAAGGTTCCGAAGGCTTCCAATTATGGGTAGTTTCTTTCCCAAGACAACTACCCAATGGAATTAGATCGAGAAGCTTTCTAACAAAATTCAAGAGAAAAGATTGAAGAAGAAGATAAAACTATTATTGATTCATTGAATTACAATAGAGCTCCCTAACCCAATGAAAGGGGGTTTAGTGAGTCATAGCTCTGAATTCAATTACAAAGATATGAAAACTAGCTAAAAGTGAAGGTAAAAGTTCTCCCTAACTTAAATTCTATCCTATTTATGCACTTTCTATATTGAGCTTCTGTTGTGTTTCTTGGGCTTTGAGGCCTCTCCCTACTTTCCTTTTGCCTTGGGTTTATGATCCATAATCTTGATGAGGGTGTTGATCCAAATTCTGTAACATTCATTGAGCCAACTTAGTGAAAATCAAATAATGACACATGACTCAATAAATTGAGATTTCAAACTCATCAATCCTTCTGATCAAAGGTTGGACCAAGTCCTCATGGACATATGTATGGAAGGAGCTCAATGGAAAGTTTACTCAAGAGGCAAGCCGGTTCAATTGAGAAGACTGGACCTTAAGCCTGTAGCTAGAGGATGGTTGGAGTTTATTCATCGCTCAATCATTCCTACTAGCAACCAGTCTGAAGTTACTATAGATCGGGCCATCATGATCCATAGTATCATGATTGGAGAGGAGGTGGAAGTTCATGAGATTATACCTCAAGAACTTTACAAGGTGGCTGACAAGTCCTCACTTAGGCAAGGTTAGCCTTTCCTCACCTCATATGCCACCTCTGCAATTCGGCTGGAGTTGACATAGAGGGAGACATCCTCATTGAAGAGGACAAGCCCATCACTAAGAAAAAGATGGAGCAAATAAGAGATCATGGACCTCAACAAGAGCATGAGGAAATTCCCCGCCATGAAATCCCTGAGATGCCTCAAGGGATGTACCTTCCTCCACAAAACTATTGGGAGCAAATCAACACCTCCCTAGGAGAATTAAGTTCCAACATGGGACAACTAAGGGTGGAGCATCAAGAGCACTCCATCATCCTTCATGAAATTAGAGAAGATCAAAAAGCTATGAGGGAGGAATAACAAAGGCAAGGAAGAGACATAGAGGAGCTCAAAAACACCATTGGTTCTTCAAGAAGAGGAAGACGCCACCCTCACTAAGGTGGACTCATTTCTTAATCTCCTTGTCTATTTATTTTTCTGTTTTTCGTTTATTATGCTTTATGTTTATTTATGTTTATGTCTTATTACATGATCACTAGTGTTTAAGTGTCTATGTCTTAAAGCTATGAATGTCCTATGAATCTATCACCTTTCTTAAATGAAAAATGCTTTAATTACAAAAGAACAAGAAGTACATGGTTTCGAATTCATCCTTGAAACTAGTTTAGTTATTTTGATGTGGTGACAATACTTTTTGTTTTCTGAATGAATGCTTGAACAGTGTATATGTCTTTTGAAATTGTTATTTATGAATGTTAAATATGTTGGCTCTTGAAAGAATGATGAAAAAGGAGACATGTTATTTGATAATCTGAAAAATCATAAAAATGATTTTTAAAGCAAGAAAAGCAGTGAATACAAAAGCTTGCAGAGAAAAAAAGAAAAAAAAAAAGAAAATGGCAAAAAAAAGAGAAAAAGAAAAAGAAAAGGCAAGCAGAAAAAGCCAATAGCCCTTAAAACCAAAAGGCAAGGGTAAAAAGGATCCAAGGCTTTGAGCATCAGTGGATAGGACGGCCTAAAGGAATAAAATCCTGGCCTAAGCGGCTAAACCAACCTGTCCCTAACCATGTGCTTGTGGCGTGAAGGTGTCAAGTGAAAACTTGAGACTGAGCGGTTAAAGTCGAGGTCCAAAGCAAAAAGAAAAGTGTGCTTAAGAATCCTGGACACCTCTAATTGGGGACTCTAGCAAAGCTGAGTCACAATCTGAAAAGGTTCACCCAATTATGTGTCTGTGGCATTTATGTATCCGGTGGTAATACTGGAAAACAAAGTGCTTAGGACCACGGCCAAGACTCATAAAGTAGCTGTGTTCAAGAATCAACATACTAAAGTAGGAGAATCAATAACACTATCTGAATTCTAGGTTCCTATAGATGCCAATCATTCTGAACTTCAATGGATAAAGTGAGATGCCAAAACTATTCAAGAGGCAAAAAGTTACTAGTCCCGCTCATCTGATTGGAGCCAAGTTTCATTGATATTTGGAATTCATAGTATATTCTCTTCTTTTTATCCTATTTGATTTTCAGTTTCTTGGGGACAAGCAACAATTTAAGTTTGGTGTTGTGATGAGCGGATATTTTATACGCTTTTTGGCATTATTTTTACATAGTTTTTAGTATGATTTAGTTAGTTTTTAGTATATTTTTATTAGTTTTTAATAAAAAAATCACATTTCTGGATTTTACTATGAGTTTGTGTGTTTTTCTGTGATTTCAGGTATTTTCTGGCTGAAATTGAGGGACTTGAGCAAAAATCAGATTCAGAGGTTGAAGAAGGACTGTAGATGCTGCTGGATTCTGACCTCCCTGCACTCAAAGTGGATTTTCTGGAGCTACAGAACTCCAAATGGCGCGCTCTCACTTGCGTTGGAAAGTAGACAACCAGGGATTTCCAGCAATATATAATAGTCCATACTTTGCTTGAGATTAGACGATGCAAACTGGCGTTTCACGCCAGTTCCATGTTGCATTCTGGAGTTAAACGCCAGAAACAAGTTGCAAAGTGGAGTTAAACGCCAAAAACAGGTTACAAACTGGCGTTCAACTCCAAGAGAAGCCTCTATACGTGTAAAGCTCAATGCTCAGCCCAAGCACACACCAAGTGGACCCCAGAAGTGGATTTCTGCATCATTTACTCATTTCTGTAAACCCTAGTAACTAGTCTGATATAAATAGGACCTTTTACTATTGTATTAGACATCTTTGATCAGTTTTATGCTATCTTAGACCTTTATGGGGGCTGGCCACTCGGCCATGCCTGGACCTTGTTCTTATGTATTTTCAACGGTAGAGTTTCTACACACCATAGATTATGGTGTGGAGCTCTGCTGTTCCTCATAAATTAATACAAAGTACTATTATTTTTTTATTCAATTCAAGCTTATTCCGATTCTAAGATATTCATTCACATTTCAATATGAATGTGATGATCGTGACAGTCATCATCATTCCCAACCTATGAACGCGTGCCTGACAACCACTTCCGTTCTACCTTAGATTGAATGAATATCTTTGGGATTCCTTAATCAGAGTCTTCGTGGTATAAGTTAGAATCCATGAACGGCCATTCTTGAGATCCAGAAAGTCTAAACCTTGTCTGTGGTATTCCGAGTAGGATCTGGGAAGGGATGGCTGCGACGAGCTTCAAACTCGCGAGTGCTGGGCGTAGTGACAGACGCAAAAGGATCAATGGATCCTATTTCAGTATGATCGAGAACCGACAGATGATTAGCCATGCAGTGACAGCGCATTGGACCATTTTCACTTAGAGGACAGGATGTAGCCATTGACAACGGTGACGCCTAACATACAGCTTGCCATAGAAAGGAGTATGAATGATTGGATGAAGACAATAGGAAAGTAGAGGATCAGGAGGAACAAGCATCTTCATATGCTTATCTGAAACTCTCACTAATGAATTACATAAGTATCTCTATCTTTAATTTACGTTTTATTTATATTTTAATTATATTTTAATTATCAAATATTCATAACCATATGAATCTGCCTGACTGAGATTTGCAAGATGAGCATAGCTTGCTTCAAGCCGACAATCTCTGTGGGATCGACCCTTACTCACGTAAGGTTTATTACTTGGACGACCCAGTGCACTTGCTGGTTAGTTGTGCGAAGTTGTGACAAAGAACTAAGATTATGAACGTGCGTATCAAGTTTTTAGCGCCGTTACCAAGGAATGAACTGTCACGATTTCTGCACACCAAAGCTACAACAAAGCATGGGAACAGGGATGAAGGGGAGATCCCTGCTCCACCTCCACCAAAACCAGTCTTGAAGCCTTATGTGCCAAAGGCACCATACCCACAAAGACTGGGAAAAGATGGGAAGGATGGCCAGTTTTCTAAGTTCCTAGAGATCTTCAAGAGGCTCCAAATCAACATACCATTTGCTGAGGCATTAGAACAAATGCCACTCTATGCCAAATTTTTGAAGGAGCTTATAACCAAAAAGAGGAACTGGAAGGCAAAAGAAACCATAATATTGACTGAAGAATGCAGTGGCATCGTACAGAAGAAGCTGCCTCAAAAGCTGAAAGACCCAGGGAGTTTTCAAATCCCCTACATCATAGGGGACATCACTATTGAGAAAGCTTTGTGTGATTTGGGAGCTAGCATAAACCTTGTGTCCTTAACCATGATGAGAAGGATGAAGTTTGAGGAAGCCAAGCCAACAAGAATGGCATTCCAATTGGCTGACAGAACATTTAAGTTTCCACATGGGGTGGTGGAAGACTTGCTAGTGAAAGTAGGAGAATTCATTTTCCCTACTGATTTCGTTGTGCTGGACATGGAAGAAGAGGCCAACACGTCAGTTATCCTAGGAAGACTATTTCTAGCTACTGATGGAGCCATCATTGATGTTCAGAAAGGGGAACTAGTCTTGAGATTGCATGAAGAGAAAATGGTCTTCAACGTCTTTAAAGCAATGAGTTACCCCAAGGAATCCATAGGAGAATGCATGCTGGTAGACACCATGGAATAGATAGTTCAAGAAGTCTTGGAAGAAGAACAATGTGGAGGAACCATTGAGCTGGAACAAGCACCAGATGGAGAACCACCACAAGTAATCATGAGAAACTCAATCATGCCAACCACCACAGACAACAAAGATGCAGAGTCACCAAAACTAGAGCTGAAAACCTTACCACCCAGCTTGAAATATGCATATCTGGGTGCTAACAACACTCACCTAGTGATCATAAATTCAAGTCTGAGTAAGGAACAAGAAGAGGAGCTTATCCAAGTGCTGAGACAACACAAGGATGCCATAGGTTGGACACTTGCAGATTTAAAAGGGATCAGTCCTTCAATGTGTATGCATAAGATCTTACTTAAAGGAGATGCCAAACCTTCAAGAGAACAACAAAGGAGACTAAACCCAACTATGAATGAAGTAGTTCAGAAAGAAGTGTTGAAATTGTGGCAAGCAAGGGTGATCTATCCCATCTCAGACAGCCCTTGGGTAAACCCGGTGCAAGTAGTCCCTAAGAAGGGAGGGATCACTGTTGTGGCAAATGAGAAGAATGAATTGATACCCACAAGAACAGTGACCGGATGGCGTATGTGCATTGACTACCGGAAACTTAATGAAGTCATCCGAAAGGATCACTTTCCCCTACCTTTCCTAGACCAGATGCTTGAAAGATTGGCAGGACATGAGTATTATTGCTTCCTGGATGGGTATTCGGGCTACAATCAAATTGTTGTAGACCCCAAGGATCAGGAGAAAACTTTATTTACTTGTCCATATGGTGTCTTTTCTTATAGGAGAATGCCCTTTGGATTGTGCAATGCACCTGCAACATTCCAAAGGTGCATGCTCTCCATTTTTTCAGACATGATTGAGAAGTTCATAGAAGTATTCATGGATAATTTTTCTGTGTTTAGGAACTCATATTCTGATTGACTATACGATCTTGCTCTTGTGCTAAAAAGGTGTCAAGAAACCAACCTGGTTTTAAACTGGGAGAAGTGCCATTTTATGGTAACTGAAGGGGTGGTTCTTAGTCATAAGATTTCAAAAGATAGCATAGAAGTGGACAAGGCAAAAGTGGAAGTAATTGAAAAATTACCTCCACTATGCAATGTCAAAGCAATCAGAAGTTTTTTGGGATATGCTGGGTTCTATAGGAGGTTTATCAAAGACTTTTCAAAGATTGCAAAATCCCTTAGCAACCTACTTGTCTCAAATACTCCCTTTGTTTTTGATAGAGAGTGCATGGTAGCCTTTGATGAACTTAAGAAGAAACTCTCCTCTGCACCTATTATAGCACCACCAAGCTGGGATCTTCCCTTTGAACTAATGTGTGATGCATCTGATTTTGCTGTTGGTGCTGTTCTAGGACAGAGGAAAGATAAGCTAGTATATGTTATTTATTATGCTAGCAAGGTCCTTAATGAGAATCAAAGGAACTATACCACCACGGAGAAAGAACTTTTAGCCATAGTTTTTGCTTTTGATAAGTTTAGATCATATCTCATTGGCTCAAAAGTAATTGTGTTCACTGATCATGCAGCTGATGCATGGAAAACTTGTCTCATAACAAATTTCCTTTGGCAAGTGTACCGAATTTGTCGTCAAGTAAAAACTCACAATAGAGTGAGGTCGAATCCCACAGGGATTGATTGATCAAGCAACTTTAATTAGAGGAATGTTCTAGTTAAGCGAATCAGAATTTGAGTTGAGAATTTGTAGAAAATTAAATGGCGGGAAAGTAAATAACAGAAAAGTAAATGCTAGAAATAAGAGCTGAATGTAGATGACGGAAATTAAATTGCAGAATCTTAAATGGGAATGGGGAAATTGCTCATGAAAGTAAATGACAGAAATTAAAGAGAATGGGTAAGATCAGAAATGGGGGGTTCATTGGGCTCAGGAGATGTTGCATTCTCCGGATCAATTTCATTTTCATCTCTTCCTCAATCAATGCACTCATTGATCTCCTTGGCAATCTTAAGTGATCGAATTACAATTTCTTGTAATTCAATCTCTCAAATCTTGATCAATAGCCAATTCCTTGGTCAATTGCTCATGAGAAGATATGAAGTATGGTCACTGATTATACCATATGCATTTCCCAAATCAAGTGTTGAGAGGATTATAATCACATATCCATCCAAACCCAATTTGGTCCAGCATAAGAAAGCATTTCTAGCATGATCTCTTCATTCCTCTTTCAAGGTTCAGAAGAGATCCAAGTTTGAATAGCTTCTTTTCCAAGATAACTATCCAATTGGATGAAGATCGAAAGCTTTCAAGTAAAATCAAGAGAAAAGATAGAAGAAGAATAATGAAAACTAGTATTGATCCATCAAATTACAACAGAGCTCCCTAACCTAATGAAAGGGGTTTAGTTATTCATAGCTCTGGAAAATGAAAACAAAGATGGAGAATACATGATGAAACTAGAGTGCAGAGAAAGTAAAATACAGAGAGTAATTCTATGCCAAGAGGCTCCCTATAATTTCCAACTCCCTTTTTAATTCAAAGCTACGCCTATATATACTACTCTTCTGTTCTTCTAGTTGGCTCTTCAAGTCTTGGGTATGGGCCTTTGGATCTTGAGTTTGAAGCAGTTTTCTTCTTCATTGGGCTTGGCTTTACTTGCAGAAAGAAAGTGTGAAGTAGGCAGAGACTTTAGCTCAGGACATTAGTGGTGTTGACGTTCAGTGAAAATATGGGTTCGAGAACGTTAGTGACAATCACCTTTTTCACTAACGTTCCTCACCCAAGTAAGAGCCACGTTAACTTCAACATTGGTGGCACAAACGTTGCCACTAACGTTGCCTCTATGCCCTTCGCACACGTTACTGGGACTTACCTTTCCCAGTAACATTGAGAAGTCTCCCCCTTCCTTACGCTAGAGTCCACGTTAGCTTAGTTAACGTGACTCTTTTAACGTAGGCTTGCCAACCTTCGAGAACGTTAGTGACACTTACCATTGTCACTAACGTTCCAATGTGCCCCTATTTCTCACGTTAGAGTCCACGTTAACTAGGTAGTTAACGTGGCTTCTAACGTGGCCATGCTAGCCATCTCCAACGTTAGTGACAAAGTTGAGTGTCACTAACGTTGGCTCATCATTCCCTTATCCACGTTAGCTTCCACGTTAACTAAGTTAACGTGGGAGTTAACGTGGCTCATAGTGGCTTGTGTGGGCTAATTCCAACGTTAGTGACAATGTTAGGTGTCACTAACGTTGGCGATCACCTCCCTTCTTCACGTTAACTTCCATGTTAACTAAGTTAACGTGGGAGTTAACGTGGCTTATTGGGGCTTGTGTGGGTTCTTTCCAACGTTAGTGACAATGTTTGGTGTCACTAACGTTGTCGACCACTTTGTCTCCTCACGTTAGCTTCCACGTTAACAAGGTTAACGTGGAAGTTAACGTGGCTTATTGTGACTTGGCCAATGTTAGTGACAAAGTTGAATGTCACTAACGTTGGCTTCCCCTTTACTTCTTAACGTTAGAGGCCACGTTAACTAAGTTAACGTGGCAACTAACGTGGCCACTCATGAGCTTGGTCCAACGTTAGTGATAATGTTAAGTGTCACTAATATTGGCTCCATTTCCTTTCTTCCACGCTAGAGTTCACGTTAACTGAGTTAACGTAACTCTTAACGTGGGCAATAATGGCTTCGAGAGCGTTATTGGCAATTACTTTTCTCATTAACTTTGCAGGTTACTCCCATTCCACGTTAGTGTTAACGTTAGTGTAACTAACATAGCCACTAATGTGTTTCTTCTTTGCTTCCTTTGTCCTGAAATCAAGCAATAAAGTGCATCAAAGTTCTAGTCCAAGTCATGGGAAATGCAACATCCAATTTGTCCTTAAATTCATGCAAAATCCTCATGAAATCATGCAAAGTGCACAATCTATGCTTGAATCAAGAGGTAAGTGAATATCTACCCAAAACTAGCTTATTTCCTAAGGAAATGCATGAAACTACCCTAAAAACAGTGAAGAAAAGGTCAGTGAAACTGGCTAAAATGCTCTGGCATCACAACACCAAACTTAAAGCTTGCTTGTCCCTAAGCAAGTACTGGAACAAGAGAATGATGAATGGAATGCCAAGAGAAATGAGTCAATCTTGTGGAAGCCATGTTCCTGGTTTTATGGTGGTTTCATGCATAGCAACTTAGGTTCATTCTTGGCTTTCAGACCTTTATCATGTCCTAGAATACTCACTGTGATTGCATCCCATGAGACTTTTATTCATTGATCCTTTTGTTGTTATTTCAGGGCTTATTTTTGTTCTTAAGCTAAGTGCTCTGTAAGGGGGAAACTCTTTAAAATAAGGTTTCAGCCAACACTCCCGAACCAGTTGGTTCAAGGTGCTAGGTGTTGAAGCACCCCTAAGGACTTATTTGCTCAAGTCTCTCCCCTATACATACACACCACAGGCACATAGTTTATTTATTTTCTTTTCTTGAGACCTTGGTGTCCAGCACCTCTTTGGGTTACTAAATGCTCTGTGTTGAGGGTTACTCTTGATAGTGGACTTTCAGCTGATAATCCCGAGTTAGTTAACCCAAGTTACCAAGTGATAAGGCACCACAGACACATGCCTCAAGATTAAAAAACATTGGTGCCTAGCCTTATTGCTTGTTCTTTTTCTTTTATTTTCCAACCTTTATTGTTCTTTCCCTTTTTCTTATTAGGATCTTCTTATTTAGCTAGTCTCATGGGGTATGTCTCAAGCATAGTATTCATGACAGATAGTTGTCCTCCCACCTTATGGTTGAACTAACTTAGCTAACTTATGACTATACCATAAACTCATGAACTTATTCCATAGTATGAACTCCTCTCTGGTCTTTAAAAACACTCATTCTCTTTTCATTTGATTTAAAGGGACAAACATACAAGTAAGCAAAGTAAGGGTGCAGTGACATAAAGACCAGCAAGCATAGACCTCTTCAACTCAAAACTTAAAAGATAGAAATAAAGAAAAAGTTCAAACTATTATGGAAGCATGTTCTATTTCACACAAGATCTTCCTTATTCAAAGCATAGAAAAAGATGGACCAAAGAAGGGATTCCACCACCTTTTACTCATGTGGTTGCCCATGCTCTCCTCCTTGCTTGTCCTCCTTGTATCCCTCTTGAGTGCTCGTACTCCCACTCCCTTTGCTTTTTCCAATCAGCTTCTTCCAGAAATCACCATCTTCCATCTTCTTCTTGAGTGTTTCCTTCTACTGTTTCACCTCCCTCTCTTCTTGTTCTACAAAATCTTTTTGGACCTCATCATATGTAGGGATGGCATAGTGTAGATGATGCATATTACTGGACATGTAGTTCAATTTGGCTTGAGTGTTTACGTTGAACTCCTCCCTATGTAGTTGCCGTCCTCCATTAAGTACAGTGAACTCATTGAATGCTTTTATTTGAGCTATTTGCCGCTGATTGAGTTCCTACAAATGCTTATCTTGACGTTCTTACCTCTCAGTAACTTGGTGGATGGCTTGAGAGAGTTGGGAGTATTGTTCCTGTTGCTGCTCCATTTGTTGTTTCTGCCACTCTTCTTGTTGGCTCATCCAGTTGGACTGAAGGTTTAGTATTTGCTCTTGACCTTCCATATGTCTCATCCCAAAATCTTCAATGGCTTTTAGAAGGTGATTCATATTCATGTCGGCTGGGTAAGGATGCTCTTCTTGTTGATATTCTTCCTGATGGGACTCCTCTTGGTGAGCTCCTTCTTTTGCTTTTAGTTTCCCTATTTGTGGCCTTCTTTGTTGCTGAGCAGGTGTAGTATAGACCATACGCTGGATTGTCATTAGTCTCCCAGGGTTCACCCAGTCTGGATTGCTATCCTCAAAGACCACCTTGGCCTCTTTGAATAATCTGAAAATGGTGCTGGGGTACCAAAGTCTGGCACCTGATTCAAGCTTCTCAGCTGAATCTTGAATTCCTTCAGCTATAAGTTCATGCACATTGATTTCTCCACCTTGTACTAGGCAATGTACCATAGTTGCTCGATTAATATTGACCTCTGAATTATTTGCAGCCGGGAGGATAGACCTCCTCACGAGTTCAAACCACCCCTTGGCTTCCGGGCTAAGGTCTCCCCTTTTGATGAACCGAGGTCTCCCATCTCCATACCTCTCCCAGTCCGCTGCTATAACACAGATGTTAGTCACGATCTCAGTGAGCTCATCATTGTCTTGGCTTTTACTTATCCTTGCATGATAACTGGGCTCATCAAAATGTGGTGATTTCAGGTGAAGAGCTCTTGTTATAACATTTGAGCTGAAGTCCACCTCCTTTCCTCTTACATAACTTTTGAAGGTTGGGGCCCTGGTTTTGTCTTCTTTCACCACATTTGCGTAGAACTCTTTGATGAGGTTTCCATGGATCTTCCCCTCTGGATTAGTGAGCCTTTGCCACCTTCTTTTTTCAATTTTCTCCCGAATCTGTGGGCATTCGTCTTCATTGAATTGGAAGGTTAACTCGGGTAATATCTTTTTGAGCTTGATCCACTCAAATTCTCATTCATGGAAGGCAGTTTTGCATCTCTTCTCATCGAAAGGAATTCTCTCCATTGGTTCCTTCCTTTTTTGCCTCTTGGAGCTTGATGATGCCATGAATTTGAGTTGCTGTGTGAGGGGATTTGAAGGTAAGGATGGATGAAGAATTTGGTTGGTTAGGATGAGGTGTGATGAAGAGGTTTTGGACGCCGAAAGTGTGAAGTGGAGAGTGGGAATTTGAGTGTGAGGGGTAAGTATGCACTAGGACTCACTTATATATGGAGATTGTGAGTGAATGGAAGGTGTGGATTGAGGGAATTGTTGCTTGATGGACGGTTGGGGTTGTGCGTGGGGAAAGGACAAAGATCATCATTTTATGAGAGATATTGATTCGGTCTTCAAGAGTCTCCTTTCTTCAATGATGCATGGCAACATTTCCCAATGCATTCCTTCTTGAGACAAGTGTGTAGTCCCTCTTTATGAAGTGGCCGAACCCTTCTCATTTAGTTGTGCAATCAATTTCCTTCAATGTTCCTCTCCTTTTCCTAAAAAGATAAAAGAAGAAAAGGAAGAATTAATCATCATAAAAAAAACAATTTAAACTTTTCGGCTAGAATAATAAAAAAGAAGAAAAGATTTTGTTTATTCATGAACTCCAACTAATTAACTAACTGTGTATACTTATATGCACATTGGTGGCACCATGGGGTGACACCAAACATAGTTTGGAGCACTGTGATGAAAAGTTTGGTGTTCAAAGCGTGCCAAGAAAGCATGAATGTCTCATAACAAATTTCCCTTTGGCAAGTGTACCGAATTTGTCGTCAAGTAAAAACTCACAATAGAGTGAGGTCGAATCCCACAGGGATTGATTGATCAAGCAACTTTAATTAGAGGAATGTTCTAGTTGAGCGAATCCAGAATTTGAGTTGAGAATTACAGAAAATAAAATGGCGGGAAGGTAAATGACAGAAAAAGTAAGATGCTAGAATTAAAGAA
Organism: Arachis ipaensis; assembly: GCF_000816755.2. Classification (NCBI taxonomy): domain Eukaryota; kingdom Viridiplantae; phylum Streptophyta; class Magnoliopsida; order Fabales; family Fabaceae; genus Arachis; species Arachis ipaensis. The sequence goes on along the minus strand of NC_029787.2, from coordinate 88,667,970 downwards.
CTGAAAATAAATGACTGAAAGTAAATTGCTGAATTGTAAATGGGAATGGGGTATTGCTCATAAATGTAAATGGCAAAAATTAAAGAGAATGGGTAAGATCAGAAATGGGGAGTTCATTGGGCTTAGGAGATGTTGCATTCTCCGGATCAATTTCATTTTCATCTCTTCCTCAATCAATGCACTCATTGATCTCCTTGGCAATCTTAAGTGATTGAATTACAATTTCTTGTAATTCAATCTTTCAAATCTTGATCAATAGCCAATTCCTTGGTCAATTGCTCATGAGAAGAGATGAAGTATGGTCACTGATTATACCACATGCATTTTCCAAATCAAGTGTTGAGAGGATTATAGTCACATATCCATCCAAACCCAATTTGGTCCAGGATGAGAAAGCATTTCTAGCATGATCTCTTCATTCCTCTTTCAAGGTTCAGAAGAGATCCAAGTATGAATAGCTTCTTTTCCAAGATAACTACCCAATTGGATGAAGATCGAAAGCTTTCAAGTAAAATCAAGAGAAAAGATAGAAGAAGAATAAAAACTAGTATTGATCCATCAAATTACAACAGAGCTCCCTAACCCAATGAGAGGGGTTTAGTTGTTCATAGCTCTAGAAAATGAAAACAAAGATGGAGAATACATGATAAAACTAGAAGTGCAGAGAAAGTAAATACAGAGAGTAATTCTATGCCCAGAGGCTCCCTATAATTTCCAACTCTCCATTTAATTCAAAGCTACTCCTATATATACTACTCTTCTGTTCTTCTAGTTGGCTCTTCAAGTCTTAGGTATGGGCCTTTGGATCTTGAGTTTGAAGCAGTTCTCTTCCTCATTGGGCTTGGCTTTACTTGCAGAGAGAAAGTGTGAAGTGGGCAGAGACTTTAGCTCAGGACGTTAGTGGCATTAACGTTCAGTGAAAATATGAGTTCGAGAACGTTAGTGACAATCAACTTTCTCACTAACATTCCTAAGTAAAAGCCACGTTAACTTCAACGTTTAGTGGCATAAAGTCCTGAAATCAAGCAATAAAGTGCATCAAAGTTCTAGTCCAAGTCATGGAAAATGCAACATCCAATTTGTCATTAAATTCTTGCAAAAACCTCATGAAATCATGTGAAGTGCAAAATGTATGCTTGAATCAAGATGTAAGTGAATATCTACCCAAAACTAGCTTATTTCCTAAGTAAATGCATGAAACTACCCTAAAAATAGTAGAGAAAAGGTCAGTGAAACTGGCCAAAATGCCCTGGCATCACAACACCAAACTTAAAGCTTGCTTGTCCCTAAGCAAGTACTGGAACAAGAGAATGATGAATGGAATGCCAAGAGAAATGAGTCATTCTTGTGGAAGTCATGTCCCTGGTTTTATGGTGGTTTCATTCATAGCAACTTAGGTTCATTCCTTCTCTGGCTTTCAGACCTTTATCATGTCCTTGAACACTCTCTTTGATTGCATCCCATGAGACTTTTATTCATTGATCCTTTTATTGTCATTTCAGGGCTTATTTGTGTTCCTTGGGCTACGTGCTTTGTAAGTCATGCCTCAAGATTAAAAACCATTGGTGCCTAGCCTTATTGCTTGTTATTTTTTTCTTTTATTTTTCAACCTTTATTGTTCTTTCTTTATCTCTTATTAGGATCTTGTTATTTAGCTAGTCTCATGGGGTGTGTCTAAAGCATAGTATCCCTGACTGATAGTTGTCTTCCCACCCTTGTGGTTGAACCAACTTAGCTAGCTTATAACCACACCACAAACTCATGAACTCATTCCATAGTATGAACTCTACTCTGGTCTTTTGTAAACACTCATTCTCTTTTTCATTTGATTCAAAGGGACAAGCATACAAGTAAGCAAAGTAAGGATGCGGTGATATAAAGACTAGCAAACATAGACCTATTCAGAAAGAAAACTTTAAAGACAGAATTTAAAAAGTTCAAACTAACATGGAAGCATGTTCTATTTCATACAAGATCTTCCTTATTTAAAGCATAGAAAAAGATGGACCAAAGAAGGAACTCCACCACCTTTTACTCATGTGGTTGCCCATGCTCTCCTCCTTGCTTGTCCTCCTTGTATCCCTCTTGAGTGCTCATACTCCCACTCCCTTTGCTTTTTCCAATCAGCTTCTTCCAGAAACCACCATCTTCCATCTTCTTCTTCAGTGTTTCCTTCTGCTGTTTCACCTTCCTCTCTTCTTGTTCTACAAAATCTTTTTGGACCTCATCATATGTAGGGATGGCATAGTGTAGATGATGCATATTACTGGACATGTAGTTCAACTTGGCTTGAGTGTTTACGTTGAACTCCTCCCTATGTAGTTGCCATCCTTCATTAAGTACAGTGAACTCATTGAATGCTTTCATCTGAGCTATTTGCCGCTGATTGAGTTCCTGCAAATGCTTATCTTGACGTTCTTGCCTCTTGGAGCTTGATGATGCCATGAATTTGAGTTGCTGTTTGAGGGGATTGGAAGGTAAGGATAGATGAAGAATTAGGTTGGTTAGGACGAGGTGTGAAGTGTGAGAGGTAGCACTTTGGTTGTGAGGGTGAGTGCGGACTAGGATTCACTTATATAGGGAGGTGAGGAAGAGATGAAAGGTGTGGATTGATGGGGTTGGTGTATGATGAACAGATGGGGTTTTGTATGGAGTAAACACGAGGATTACCAACTTTATGATGGAGTTGGTTCAGTTTCCAAGTTTATTCTTCCTCCAATGTTGCATGGCAACCATTCCCAATGCATTCCCCCTTGAGGCACGTGTGTAGTACCCTCTTCATGAAGTGGCCGAACTCTTCTCATTAAATTGTCCAATCAATCTCCTTCAATGCTCCTTTCCTTTCCCTATAAAGATCAAATAAGAAAAGTAAGAAATATCATAAAAAAAATCAATTTAAATTTTACGGCTAGAATAATAAAGAGAAGAAAAGTAATGCTTCAAGTCCTCCCCTCTTGCCTTGGACTTATATCCATTGGTTGTATCAATGATCTCTACATGTTCCAAGGAGAGAATTCTGTTGATAGTGAAGACCTTAGGTAACTGAGATGGTACAGTGGGGAGATTAGGGGGGATATCTGGGAAGTAAGCTGAGATCACTTTATCTCCTGGAGAGAAGTCTTCCGTAGGGATCTTCTTGTTCCTCTACCCCCTTGGTATATTCTTCTTTGTCCCTTTTGATGTTGCCTTGCTCTTGGTGACTTCTTCTTCTAAGGGAATTTTGTTGTTGTCTTCACATGTCTCTGGTGGTTTAGGTTCCTCCATCTTTTTCTTGAGTTGTGACAACTGCTTATTTCCTTGTTCATCAACCAAGGGCTTTTCCAGATGGGCTGGTTGTGCTTCAGTGCTTGCTTCCTCTATCAGCATCTCATTATGATCATTGCTTGGTTCTTTGTTTTCTTGGTCTGCTTCTTGTGAGAGTTTGAAGACATTAAAGCTGAGTCGTTCATCATGGATCCTCAATATTAGCTCCCCTCGCTCCACATCTATGAGTGCTCTGGCTGTAGCTAGGAATGGTCTTCCCAATATGATTGGGTGGGTGTGACTCTCTTCCATGTCCAAGATGACAAAATATGTGGGAAGAAAGTATTTCCCAACCTTTAACAACACGTTTTCCACCACCCCCATTGCTTGTTTTTGAGTTTTGTCAGCCAGCCTGATGACTACATCTGTGGGCAATATCTCATTGATCTGCAGCCTCTTCACCAGGGATAAGGGCATTAAGTTGATACTTGCTCCCAAATCGCAGAGTGCTCTATCAAACATTGTTTCCCCTATGGCACAGGGGACATAAAAACTCCCTAGATCTTTTCTTTTTGTAGGCAACTGTGGTTAAATGAGGGCACTGCACTCCTTGTTCATCACTATAGTTTGGCCTCCCTTGAGTGAGCTTTTCCTGGGAAGCAGCTCCTTCATATACTTGATGTATGCGGGCATTTGTTGAATAGTCTTGATGAATGGTATGTTGACATGCAGAGATACAAACAAGTCAAGAAATCTTGAGTATATTCTCTTCTCCACAGCACCATTGAGCAGTTGAGGAAAAGGTGCATAGAGTCTCAGCAGCTCCTGTTGTGAGATTTCTGGTTCTTGATGATCTTTTTCCTTCTTCTCTACTGAGGTATCTTCAGGTTGTTCTGACATATTGCTTGGCTTGTCCTCAATCTCCTTATCACTTATAGTGACCATCTTGCAATCTTCCCATCTTACTTTCTTTGTTTCACCTCTCAGATTCTTCTCTGTGTCACTTGGGAATCCATCGTGGGTTTGGGAATCTGCTCAGAGAGATACCCCACTTGGGATTCCAGCCTCTTGATTGTGTCTCCCTGGTTTTTGAAGTTGGTTCACACTTCCTCCTTGAATACCTTGTTGTCTTGAATCTCTTTGCCTATGCCTTCAAGTAGATTCTCAATCCTTGAGAGTCTTTCATCAAATGATGATAAGTCAGGCTGAGGAGGGTTATTTTGGCCTTGATATAAATGTAGAGAGGTGTTGTTATGGGGGTGTTGATATGGTTTAGATGTGAAGTGTTGGTGGGCTGCATTGTTTGGATTTGGGCGTCTTTGATCAAGGCTTTGGTCTTGTTGATTTCCCCACCCAAAGTTTGGGTGATTCCTCCATCCAGGGTTGTAGGTCTTGGAGTATGGATCATGGTTTTGCCTAGGTGAATTCCCAATGTAGTTGGCTTGCTCCTGACTTCCCTCTGCTTCTTCATTCACTCCTTCTTGGGTTGTTGATGAAGTGGTGATTGCTGCTACTTGGTTCCTCTTCATCTTCTTGGTGAGGTCAGCCAGCTGCTGGGTAATGAGCTTGTTTTGTGCCAGCAGAGCATCTACATTGTTTAGTTCTATTACTCCTCTTGCGTTCCCTCTTTCGAAAGCATAGAAGTAGTCATTCTCTGCTACAGTTTCAATGACATCTATGGCCTCCTCAATGGTCTTCTTCTTGTTCAAAGATCCTCCAGATGAATGGTCTACTGCCTTCTTTGATTCATATGACAGGCCTTCATAGAAAATGTGCAGCTGCACCCATTCATTGAACATATCTGGTGGGCACCTCCTTGTTAGGTCTTTAAACCTCTCCCATGCTTCATATAGAGTCTCACCATCTCGTTGCCTGAAAGTTTGGAGCTCAGCTCTCAGCCTATTAATTCGTTGAGGGGGTAAAATCTGCTAAGAATTTGTTCACCACATCTTCCCAGGTTGTCAAGCTCTCCTTTGGAAAGGACTCTAGCCACTTGGCTGCCTTATCCTTGAGTGAGAATGGAAATAAGAGTAGTCTATAGGTGTCAGGATGAACACCATTAGACTTCACTGTGTCACATATTCTCAGGAAGGTGGTTAAATGTTGATTGGGGTCCTCTTGGACACTCCCTCCGAATGAACAGTTGTTCTGAACAAGGGTGATGAACTGTGGCTTCTTCAAAATTGTTGGCATGGATGGTTGGCTTTTGAATGCTACTTCCACAGTTTCCTGGGTTTGGATTGATGTAAGAGCCTAAAACTCTTCTATCCTCCCCAACATGATTTGCTCGACCTCCTCCGCCATGGTTGTGAGCTTCTTCTTCACGATGGATTCCTTGCACTTTAAGATTCTGCAATTTACATTTCTTGCACTTTAAGTTTCTGCCATTTAATTTCTTGTTCTTTAAGTTTCAGCAATTTACTTTCCCGCTCTCTTTAATTTCATGCAATTTACATTCTGCAAGTCACAAATCACTCAACCAACACTTGATTCGCTTGACTAAATCAACCACTAAACTAAAATTGCTCAATCCTTCAATCCCTGTGGGATCGACCTCACTCCCGTGAGTTTTTATTACTTGATACGACCCGATGCACTTGCCGGTTGGATTGTGATGTTTAGTGAGAGATTCGTTTCTCATCAAAATATCTCATCAAGTTTTTGGCGCCGTTGCCGGGGATTGATTAGATTGACAATGATTAAGTGAGGTGGTGGTCTAGATCAAGCACTTTTTCTTTATTTTTGATTAACCCACTAACTGTTTGAATTTTTGCTTAAGCTAACTAAAACTTCATTCTAGCAGTAGATTGAAGTATCACTAGTTTGTGTGCTCTTATGTTCTGCTTGTATGTCAGGTACACGAAGAGCCATACCCAATTTTCATGAACAAGACGAAAGAACTCTCAGGAGGTTAAGAAGAGCCGAAAGAGGGAAAAGTATTGTTGGAGAAGAAGAATCTGAGGAAGAATACCACGAGATGGAAGGAGATACATCTAATCCAGAAGGAGGAGTCAATAATCAACCACAACAGAGGAGAGTATTGGCTTCCTATAC
>NC_029787.2:88625038-88660128 GCF_000816755.2 Arachis ipaensis | reverse complement strand
TTTTTCCTTGTTTAAATTCTGCAAATCCACATCCCAATCCCCTTTACATTCCAAGCAATTTACAATTCTTGCACTTTAAGTTTCTGCAATTTACATTTCTTGCACTTTAAGTTTCTGCCATTTAATTTCTTGTTCTTTAAGTTTCAGCAATTTACTTTCCCGCTCTCTTTAATTTCATGCAATTTACATTCTGCAAATCACAAATCACCCAACCAACACTTGATTCGCTTGACTAAATCAACCACTAAACTAAAATTGCTCAATCCTTCAATCCCTGTGGGATCGACCTCACTCCCGTGAGTTTTTATTACTTGATACGACCCGGTGCACTTGCCGGTTGGATTGTGATGTTTAGTGAGAGATTCGTTTCTCATCAAAATATCTCATCAATGGTTTTCCATGTTTTCTTCCATGTTTGGTTCAAAGTATTCCTCAAAGTGTTCCTCCTCTTCTTCGGCACCAACTACACGTTTTTTTATTGCCTCCCTCCTTAGTCTAAGGAAGGTTCTCTCAGGTTCAGAATCAAAGGAAGTTGAAGCCCCGCTTCTTCTCCCTGTCATACAACCAACAAGTACAAACAAAGAGAATGGGTGTAGAAAGTATATCTGTCAGAATTACTGTTAGTGTGAGTGATGCAATCTATCAAACAGTTAGTGGGTTAGTGAAATGAATGGTAAATAACAAAGAAAAAGTAGAGGGAAGGAGAAAAAAATTAACTAAAACAGAAAGTAAATGACTCAAATAGAAAATTAAATCAAACAAAAATAAAATGCTCAATCTAGTTATCCTCCAATTTAATCATTGTTGATGCACAATCAATCCCCGACAACGGCGCCATAAACTTGATGCACGGAAAACTTGTCTCATAATAAATTTTCCTTCGGCAAGTGTACCGAATTTGTCGTCAAGTAAAAACTCACAATAGAGTGAGTTCGAATCCCACAGGGATTGATTGATCAAGCAACTTTAATTAGAGGAATGTTCTAGTTGAGCGAATCCAGAATTTGAGTTGAGAATTGCAGAAAATAAAATGGCGGGAAGGTAAATGACAGAAAAAGTAAGATGCTAGAATTAAAGAACTGAAAGTAAATTGCTGAATTGTAAATGAGAATGGGATATTGCTCATAAATGTAAATGGCAGAAATTAAAGAGAATGGGTAAGATCAGAAATGGGGAGTTCATTGGGCTTAGGATATGTTGCATTCTCTGGATCAATTTCATTTTCATCTCTTCCTCAATCAATGCACTCATTGATCTCCTTGGCAATCTTAAGTGATTGAATTACAATTTCTTGTAATTCAATCTCTCAAATCTTGATCAATAGCCAATTCCTTGGTCAATTGCTCATGAGAAGAGATGAAGTATGGTCACTGATTATACCACATGCATTTCCCAAATCAAGTGTTGAGAGGATTATAGTCACATATCCATCCAAACCCAATTTGGTCCAACATGAGAAAGCATTTCTAGCATGATCTCTTCATTCCTCTTTCAAGGTTCAGAAGAGATCCAAGTATGAATAGCTTCATTTCCAAGATAACTACCTAATTAGATGAAGATCGAAAGCTTTCAAGTAAAATCAAGAGAAAAGATAGAAGAAGAATAAAAACTAGTATTGATCCATCAAATTACAACAGAGCTCCCTAACCTAATGAAAGGGGTTTAGTTGTTCATAGCTCTGGAAAATGAAAACAAAGATGGAGAATACATGATGAAACTAGAAGTGCAGAGAAAGTAAATACATAGAGTAATTCTATGCCCAGAGGCTCCCTATAATTTCCAACTCTCCATTTAATTCAAAGCTACTCCTATATATACTACTCTTCTGTTCTTCTAGTTGGCTCTTCAAGTCTTGGGTATGGGCCTTTGGATCTTGAGTTTGAAGCAGTTCTCTTCTTCATTGGGCTTGGCTTTACTTGTAGAGAGAAAGTGTGAAGTGGGCAGAGACTTTAGCTCGGGACGTTAGTGGCGTTAACGTTCAGTGAAAATATGAGTTCGAGAACGTTAGTGACATTCAACTTTTTCACTAACGTTCCTCACCCAAGTAAGAGCCACGTTAACCTCAAAGTTAGTGGCACAAACGTTGCCACTAACGTTGCCTCTTTGTCCTTCGCGCTTGTTAACGGGACTCAACTTTCCCAATAATGTTGAAAAGCCTCCCCCTTCCCTACGTTAGAGTCCACGTTAATTTAGTTAACGTGGCTCTTGTAACGTAGGCTTGCCAACCTTCGAGAACGTTAGTGACACTTAACATTGTCACTAACGTTCCAATGTGCCCCTTAGCTCCCACGTTAGAGTCCACGTTAACTAGGTTAATGTGGCTTCTAACGTGGCTGTGCTAGCCATCTCCAACTTTAGTGACAATGTTGAATGTCACTGACGTTGGCTCATCATCCTTCTCCTCACGTTAACTTTCACGTTAACTAAGTTAACGTGGGAGTTAACGTGGCTCATTGTGGCTTGTGTTGGCTCCTTCCAACGTTAGTGACAATGTTTGGTGTCACTAACGTTGTCGACAACCTTTCTTCTTCACATTAACTTCCACGTTAACTAAGTTAAAGTGGGAGTTAACGTGGCTTCTTGGGGATAGTGTGTGTTCATCCCAACGTTAGTGACAATGTTTGGTGTCACTAAGACCACCTAGTTTCTTCACGTTAGCTTCCACGTTAACTAGGTTAACGTGGGAGTTAACGTGGCTTCTTGTGACTTGGCCAACGTTAGTGAGAAAGTTGAATGACACTAACGTTGGCTTCCCCTTTTCTTCTTAACGTTAGAGGCCACGTTAACTAAGTTAACGTGGCAACTAACGTGGCCACTATGAGCTTGGTCCAACGTTAGTGATAATGTTAAGTGTCACTAACGTTGGCTCCATTTCTTTTCTTCCACGTTAGAGTTCACGTTAGCTTAGTTAACGTGACTCTTAACGTGGGCAATGATGGCTTCTAGAGCGTTATTGGCAATGACGTTTCTCATTAACTTTGCAAGTTACTCCCATTCCACATTAGTGTCAACGTTAGTGTAACTAACGTTGCCACTAATGTGGTTCTTCTTTGCTTCCTTTGTCCTGAAATCAAGCAATAAAGTGCATCAAAGTTCTAGTCCAAGTCATGGGAAATGCAACATCCAATTTGTCATTAAATTCCTGCAAAATCCTCATGAAATCATGTGAAGTGCACAATGTATGCTTGAATCAAGATGTAAGTGAATATTTACCTAAAACTAGCTTATTTCCTAAGTAAATGCATGAAACTACCCTAAAAACAGTAGAGAAAAGGTCAGTAAAACTGGCCAAAATGCCTTGGCATCAGCAGCACTCAAATACTTGCTTACTAAATAAGAATCTAAGCCCAGACTAATAAGGTGGATTCTGCTGCTCTAAGAATTTGATATTGAGATTAAAGATAAGAGCGGAGCAGAGAACAAGGAAGCTGACCACCTCTCAAGGATCCTACAAGAAGAAGAAATGCATCAAGTAGTAGTAAATAAAATCTTTCCTGATGAATAATTGATGATGATTCGAGTAGCCCCTTGGTTTGTAGACATAGCTAACTTCAAAGCTAATGGGGAGCTACCAACGAACATCAATAAGCACATAAGGAGGAAGCTAATTAAGGATGCCAAACACTACATCTGGGATGATCCTTATTTATTCAAAAAGTATGCTGATGGAATCCTAAGAAGGTGTATATCCCATGAAGAAGGGCAGGAAGTGTTATGGCAGTGCCATGGATCCGCATATGGAGGTCACTTCAGTGGAGAAAGGACAGCAGCAAAAGTGCTTCAATCCGGATTTTACTGGCCAACAATGTTTAAGGATGCCAAGGAAATGGTGTCAAGGTGTAATGAATGCCAAAGAGCTGGTAATCTAACCAAGAGAAATGAGATGCCACAACAATTTATACTAGAGTTGGAGCTATTTGATGTATGAGGGATTGATTTCATGGGACCCTTCCTAACCTCCTACTCAAATAGCTACATATTGGTGGTTGTTGATTATATCTCAAGGTGGGTAGAAGCTATAGCCACTGCAAGAAATGACAACAAGGTTGTGATAAGCTTCTTGAGAAGGAACATCTTCAGCAGATTTGGAGTTCCCATAGCTCTCATTAGTGATGGAGGGACACACTTCTGCAACAAAAAACTCAAGACACTCCTTCTCAGATATGGAGTAAAGCACAAAGTGGCAACTCCATACCACCCACAGACCAACGGACAAGCTGAAATCTCCAACAGAAAGCTAAAAAGAATCCTTGAAAAAACTGTTGGAAGCTCAAGAAAGGATTGGTCTAAGAAGCTGGATGATGCACTATGGGCCTACAGAACAGCCTATAAGACTCCCATTGGGATGTCTCCATACCAACTGGTATATGGCAAGGCTTGTCACTTACCAGTTGAACTTGAGCATAGAGCATTTTGGACTCTAAAAATGTTAAACTATGATGAGCAAGCTGCTGGAGAAAAGAGATTAATACAACTGAATGAGTTGGAGGAGTTTAAAAATCAAGCATATGAGAATGAAAAAATCTACAAAGAGAACACAAAAAGGTGGCATGACCAAAAGATAGCAAGAAGGGAGTTCACTGAAGGACAGAAGGTGTTACTCTACAACTCAAGACTCAAGTTCTTCCCTGGGAAACTTAAGTCTCGATGGTCAGGACCTTTCACCATACTCAAGGTGTTTTCCTATGGTCATGTGGAGCTCATGGAGGACAAGACTCAGAAAACTTTTACTGTCAATGGCCATAGACTCAAACTCTACTTGGGAGGTCCCTTAGATGAGCAGAGAGTGAGCTACAAGCTCAGCTGAAAATGAAGGAATGTTAAGCTAATGACAATAAAGAAGCGCTAGTTGGGAGGCACCCTATTCATACCCTGGGTCGAGCTATCCGACCCGGGACGTTTAGCGACAAGACGACCGACCTCTTCAGGTCCGACTATCCGACCTCTTCTCAAAGAGCTCGGCCAAACTGCCAGGAAAGCCCAGTAAAGGGCCCAAATAGAGGAACACGACCCAAGTCCAAAGGCAGTCCAAGCCTATAGAGATAAAGGTGGTTCCCTTGAAGATAAACTGACCTCACCCAAAGATAAGATAAAGATAAGATAAGATAACTAACTTATCTTATCTAAGAAGGTCAGCCCACACTATTATAAATACACTGGAGCCCCCAGGTATAACTCATACTCTGATTCTACTAAAAACCTGCTTAATACCCTTGCTAACTTAAGCATCGGAGTCCCTTACAGGTACCCCCCACCCTCTGGTGACGAAGGATCAGTAGTGCAGCCGGTCCAACAAGTCGGACACGACAACTCTGGCCGCCACTCACCAGCCGGACACGTCAGCACTGACCAGTACAGAAGATCTCATCCGAGATGGACCTGCAGTTTCAGGTAATCCTCGGAACATTGGTGTCGTTACCGGGGACCCGGAAGTCATCCCACCACCATGGCGGATGACCATGACAGCGACCACGATTCAGATCTAGAGGATAAAATGCCGCACAAAAATGTGGACACTACACCGAAAGATACCCCGGAATCTAGCAAGGACAAAAATCCACCAAATCCAGGAGCAATAGAGGCGCTTCAAGATCGTTTAAAGCAACTTGAAAAAGAAGCCCAACATCAGCGAGAAGCTAGGAAGGATCTACAAAGGGAGATAAGGCGATGCTGAGAATTAGAAGATAAACTTCTAAAACTCGAAGCTGATCTCAAAGCCAAAGCTACTCGATCCACCCCTGAGGACAACTCTCGCAAGGATCAAGATCCATTCACTAGGGAGATCATGAAGACAAAAATCCCTAAGGACTTCAAACTTCCAGACATGACTTTGTACGATGGCACTACAAATCCCGGCCATCATCTCAGCAATTTCAGAAGTTGAATGTATCTCACCGATGCCTCAGATGCAGTCTGCTGTAAAGCCTTTCCAACTACTTTAACAAAGACAGCAATCAGGTGGTTCGACAATCTACCTCCTAGGTCCATCTCAAGCTTCGACGACTTAGCCAAGAAGTTTCTGGCCAGATTCTCCATCCAAAAAGATAAGGCTAAACATGCCCCAAGTCTATTAGGAATTAAGCAAGGAGATCGGGAAAGTCTTCGCAGTTACATGGAAAGATTCAACAAAACATGCCTGGACATACAAAGCCTACCAATAGAGGCTGCCATTATGGGCCTCATCAATGGCTTGCGAGAGGGACCTTTTAGTCAATCTATATCGAAAAAACACCCTACATCTCTGAACGAAGTGTAAGAACGAGTAGAGAAGTACATCAACGTGGAGGAAAACTCTCGACTAGCAGAGACCTCAAAATCTGGATTCACCTATCTCTCCCGGGATAAGGATAAAGAGTCCTAAAAGAAAGAAGATCGACATGGAAAAAAAATAAAAAAATACCACAATTACACCCCTCTTTGGGTGTCCCTTGTGGATGTCTACAGAGAAGTTTGCCACACTGAAAAAATACCCCCAGCTCGACCACACAAAGGCAAAAAAGAAGGAGAAAATTGGAGCGAATATTGTGAATATCATCGAATCCGCGGGCATTCCACCAACGAATGTTTTGACTTAAAAAATGTCATAGAAAAATTAGTAAGAGGGGGAAAATTAGATCGGTACCTGGCCACCGGGGACGATGAACAAAGAAAAAGAAGAAGAGACAAAGATGTCGGACGAATCGAGCGATCACCTCGCACACCAGAAAGACACGTCCACATGATACACGGCAGATTTGCAGGAGGAGGAATCTCCAAGTCATCTCACAAAAGATATCTCAAAGAAGTATATCATGTTAAGGGGAAAGAGGAAGCACTCGACATTCCCGCAATCACCTTCACCAAAGAAGACGCATCCGGTATCATCTTAGGACACGATGATCCCATGGTCATCACTATTATACTGGCAAACGCAAATCTCCACAGCACACTGATAGACCAAGGGAGCTCCGCCGACATCTTGTTCAAAACTGCCTTCGACAAGCTCGGCTTGGAAGAAAAAGAACTTAGAGCATATCCAAACAGTCTGTTCGGACTGGGAGACACCCCAGTTCAACCACTTGGATACATTTCACTACACACTACCTTCGGAAAAGGAAACCAATCTAGAACACTCAAGATAGACTACATCGTGGTCGACGTGAGTTCTGCCTACAATGCCTTAATAGGTCGGACAACATTGAATCAACTCGGCACAATAGTCTCAACTCCACATTTATGCATGAAATTCCCAACTGCAGAAGGGATAGCTACAATAAAAGCAGATCAGAAGATGGCGCGCCGCTGTTACAACGAAAATCTAAACCTCAGAGGCAGAGGAGGGGAATTTCACACAATCGAACTAGGGGGAGTTCAGAGGCGAGAAGAACTCCGCCCAACCCCCGGAGGTGAAGTAGAGAAAATCCAGATCGGAGACACCCCGGACAAAACCACCAATATTGGTACGATTCCTAGAGGAGACATAAAAGAATTACTCGTACTGTTCTTACGAGATAACGTCGACCTCTTTGCATGGAAAGCTGCAGACATGCAGGCATAGACCCCAAATTAATGTACCACAAGTTGGCGGTCTACCCAGGATCTCGGCCAGTACAACAGAGATGGAGAAAGCTCGGACCAAAACGATCCCAAGCTGTGGAAGAGCAGGTACAAGCTCTATTGGAGGCAGGATTCATAAGAGAAGTCAAGTACCCACTATGGCTAGCTAACGTCGTCTTGGTGAAAAAATTAAACGGGAAGTGGCGAATGTGAACCGACTACACTGATCTCAACAAATCCTGCCCAAAAGATCCTTATCCACTCCCAAGTATCGACGCCCTGGTGGATGCCTCCTCCGGATATAAATACCTCTCGTTCATGGACGCGTATTCGGGATACAATCAAATCCCAGTGCATCCACCCGACCAAGAAAAAATCTCATTCTTAACCCCAAAAGCAAACTACTGCTACATCGTAATGCCTTTTGGTCTTAAAAACCCAGGAGCTACTTATCAAAGGTTAATGAATAAAGTCTTTTCGGATCATATCGGAGAAATCATGGAAGTCTATGTAGACGACATGTTAATAAAGACACAAAGTGAAGAGACGCTATTGTCCGACCTGACCCAAGTGTTAGACATTATAAGAAGGCATGACATGCGACTCAATCCTGCAAAATGCACCTTCGTAGTAGAAGCTGGCAAATTCCTGGGTTTTATGCTCACACAAAGAGGAATTGAAGCAAATTCGGATAAATGCCGGGCCATACTCGACATGAAAAGCCCGACTTGCGTCAAAGAGGTGCAACAACTCAACGGGAGGTTGGCATCCTTGTCCAGATTTCTAGCCAGATCGGTAATTAGATCTCTCCCTTTCTACGCCACTCTAAGGAATGGAAAAAAGTTTGAATGGATAACGGAATGCGAGTAAGCCTTCCAAGAGTTCAAGAGATTCCTGGGACAACCACTTATCCTAACTCGGGTACGGAAAGGAGAACCACTCATATTGTACCTCGCGGTAGGAAGTCAAGCAGTAGCCTCAACACTAGTTCGAGAAGACGACAGTGGGCAACAACCCGTATACTTCATCAGTAAAGCATTACAAGGATCTGATCAGAACTACCAAATAATAGAAAAATTTGCCTACGCCCTCATACCAACATCTCGACGACTTCGTCCATACTTCCAAGCTCACACCATTAGGATTCGGACCAACCAGCCCATAAAGGGGATTTTGCAGAAAACGGACTTAGCAGGTAGAATCTTGCAATGGGCCGTCGAATTCTCCGAATTTGATCTTCAATACGAAGCTCGGACGGCCATTAAATCACAATACCTGGCCGACTTCATTACAGAATTTACAAACACCCCGGAAACCCCCACAGAATGGAACCTCTACGTGAACGGTTCCTCAAATAAAAATGGAAGTAGTGCGGGTGTGATAATTGAAAGCAACCAAGGGACTCAAATTGAACTCTCCCTCAAATTCGGGTTCCCTGCCTCAAACAATCAAGCGGAATATGAGGCACTATTAGCTGGTTTGAAGTTGGCTAGGGAGGTTGGAGCTCAAAAGCTTACCATCTTCAGCAAATCACAAGTAGTCACTTCACAAATAGCAGGGAGCTACCAAGCCAAAGACCCCACCATGAAAAAGTACTTGGATAAAACCAGGGAACAACTTGGACAACTTGAAAAACATGAGGTCTGTCACATACCCCGAGAACAAAATGCCAGCACCAAACCAGGGGGCAACAATAGAAGCCTTATCCAAGAAATATTGCAGAGTCTGTCAATCTCGGAAGAAGAAAAATTCCTAGCCATAACAGGTCAGGATCAAGGATGGATGACTCCCATAATTAACTACCTCAAAACAGAAACACTCCCTACAGACGAAAAGGAGGCAAAGTGGTTAAAATGAGAGGCACAACATTACACCATCATAAATAATACTCTATACAAGAGAGGGATTTCAATCCCATTATTAAATGTGTGCCGACTTCCAACACCAAGGAAGTTCTAGAAGAAGTACACAGTGGCATTTGTGGCAATCATCTCGGAGCACAAGCTCTCGCCAAAAAAGTACTCCGAGCAGGATTTTATTGGCCAACTCTACAAAAAGAAGCTACAGAGTTTGTAAAGACATGTCTACCATGCCAGAAATATGCCAACTTTCACATCGCCCCGCCAGAGGAACTCATCAACGTGACCTCACCATGGCCATTTGCAAAATGGGGACTCGACCTTTTCGGACCCTTCCCTCAGGGATCGGAACAAGTTAAATTCCTTATAGTAGGGGTAGACTACTTTACAAAGTGGATCGAGGCAGAACCCCTAGCTAATGCCATTGCTCAAAGAAGTCAAAAATTCCTATATGGGAACATTGTCACAAGGTTTGGGGTTCCATACCCCATCACCACAGACAATGGCACCCAATTCATAGATGCAGGTTTCAGAAAGTTAGTAGCCGACTTGAACATAAAACAACAATTCACTTCCGTAGAACATCCCCAAGCCAATGGACAAGCCGAAGCTGCCAACAAAGTCATATTGCCTGGGATAAAATGGAGATTACAGGACCCAAAGGGAGCTTGGGCTGAGGAGCTCCCACAAGTCCTATGTGCATACCGAACAACGCCACATTCCACCACAAAGGAATCACCCTTCCGATTAACATACGGAATAGAGGCAATAATCCCAGTAGAGATTGAAGAAGGGTTGCCTAGAGTGGTCCACTATAATGAAGAAGCCAACTCCCAACTTCAAAGAGAAGAACTCGACCTATTCCCGGAAGTCCAAGAAAGAGCTCGGATCAAGGAAGAAACACTAAAGCGTCGAATGGCTTCGAGATATAACCAAAAGGTAGTGCCACGAGGTTTCACTGAGAATGACCTCATCCTAATCCGAAATGATATCGGAACAACTCGACCTAGAGAAGGTAAGCTGGTAGCAAACTGGAAAGGACCCTACCAAGTTGTAGAAGTACTGGGAAAGGGCTACTACAGACTGTCCGAACTTGATGGACAAGAACTTCCTAGGTCGTGGCATGCCTACAACCTAAGAAGGTAGTATAGTTAGGGATGATAAAGGATATTAGGACAAGGCGCACTCTTTTTCCTGAAAAGGTTTTTTAATGAGGCGCCAAGCCAAGACTTATAAATCGCCCAACTTAAAGGGATAAAGCTTCCACATGTATATTTGCATTTTCTTTTGAATAAAATATGTTTAGATATTCTACAAATTCTCAAGCCGCATTAATCTGAAACATTCATTATCCGATTATAACAGCAACAGATCGGTAGAAAGTGAAAATCGAATTCACTGCACAATCGCGATAAAGACCAACAGAGATAAAAACCAAATTCATCAAAAGGTCAACCAAGCGAGGATTAAACCCAATTTCTACAAATCAGCAAAGATGAAAACAGAATAATGCAAGAAGTTATCGAAAGTGATCCATAGAAAGGACCTGACGAGGTCTTAATAAAATGGATTGCTAAAAAATAACTTAAAGACTGGCCGACATTAAAAAGTCGGACCAGTCACAATAACCTAAGTTATAAGTAAATCCCTGGAAAGAGGTCTGGCCAGCCTTATAAAAGAGGATTACTATAACTTAGAAGGGCCCGACATGACGAAGTCGGCCCAAAACATAAAAGATATAGAAGTAATCCTTGAAAGAGACCTGCACAAGGTCCAAGAAAGAGGATTACAAAAATAACTTAAAAGGGCCCGACAGGACGAAGTCGGCCCAAAATATAAAAGTTAAAGAAGTAATCCCTGAAAGAGACCTGAACAAGGTCCAAGAAAGAGGATTACAAAAATAACTTAGAAGGGCCCGACATGACGAAGTCGGCCCAAAACATAAAAAGTTATAGAAGTAATCCCTGAAAGAGACCTGAACAAGGTCCAAGAAAGAGGATTACAAAAATAACTTAGAAGGGCCCGACATGACAAAGTCGGCCCAAAACATAAAAGTTATAGAAGTAATCCCTGAAAGAGACCTGAATAAGGTCCAAGAAAGAGGATATTACAAAAATAACTTAGAAGGGCCCGACATGACGAAGTCGGCCCAAAGCATAAAAGTTATAGAAGTAATCCCTGAAAGAGACATGAACAAGGTCCAAGAAAGAGGATTACAAAAATAACTTAGAAGGAACCGACATGACGAAGTCGGCCTAAAATATAAAAGTTATAGAAGTAAATCCCTAGAAGAGACCTGAACAAGGTCCAAAAAAGAGGATTACAAAAATAACTTAGAAAGACCTGACACAACGAAGTTGGCCTCCATAAAATGCTAAAGTTATAAAAAGTAATACCTAGCAAGATACCTCATAGAAGGTCCAAACAAAGCAGGATTACTAGAAATAACTTCCGAAGCCTCAAAGGAATCAAAGCCACAAACAGGAAATACAAAGGCAATCCAAAGAGGTCGAGCAACAAGGCTCCAACACTACGGAAAACCTAAAAAAAGGATACCAAGATAGATAAGGACCGACATGATATTAAAAGCATGAAGTTGTAATAAAAACAAGCTCAAAGAGGCTACCCAAATCAGCCCCAAGAACTTGGAAGCGATTTTTTATTTTTCAAAATAAGGCTGCTAAACAAGCAACTGAAAAAGTGTCAATAGTCAGCAACATTACAAAAAGAAAGTTTTAAAAGCCCACAGGCCGGGCTATCTACACAAAACATTTACATAATCAGGGAAGATCCGAAGGCTTCTCGGCAGCACAAGGTGAAGGAGGGTGAGTCTGAAGGGGCACTGCATCCACCGTCCCGTCATCCCGATTTAATATCTGACAATCAGGCTTTGGTTCGGGATGACTAACCCCAGCGGAGGAGCTGAAGATGTCAGCACAACAATGGCTTTGACGACTGGCACAGGAAGGGGTTCGACATCATCATCATCAGGATCATCAGGGACAATCTTGCCATCCTTTACAACATTATCCAGACTGAAGAGAGTAAGGTTGGCCTCAGGTGCAAGAACTTGAACCTGCTCTTTCGGGTTCTCATAAGCAGCATTTACGCTGCCTACAAGATGACCCTGGAGCTCGGCATAATCAACCCGGGCAGACTCCAACTCCTTCCTAAGACGTATCACCTCCCTGCAGGGCGTAACATAGCTATCCTTGTGCCTCAAGGCCGTGTCTTCAGCCAACTTTACAGAAGCCGCCAAGGCAGTAGAACTAGCCTTCTCACCCTCCAACTCTTTCTCCAGCTTGGTCACCTTCACCTCGAGCTCCTCCTTCAAACCTTTCATCCAATCAAACTCTAATTTGGCCTCCTCCAAAAAGGCCTTCGTAGCATGAAGAGGAAGATCTTGGGCAGTCCGATATAAGGCCACCCCCATATGTGCCATCTTGACACTACTCCGAGTTATAAAGTCTAAATGGTGAAGGAGTGACAAATCATCCACAGGGAGGGCACCATAAGGACCGATCTGCTGGTCGACAAACCCAACAGCATCGAAGTCAGGAGTATCCAGATTGAAGGGTTCAACAGTTTGAGGTCTTTTGGAAGGTGGAATGATCGGAGCAGAAGATTGCGGAGGATCCACTACACGGACTCGAGGAGTAGGGATCATTCTCCTCGGGACGGGAGAGCTCGGCATGGACAGTTTCGACGTCACCTGTGAAGATCCTTCCCCGTCCGTTTTGGTCTAGATGTTCTGAGTGGCAGCAGCCTTTCTTGCCTTCTTGAAAGCTTTCATCGAGTCATTATTATTGGCCATCTCTGTAAAATAGAAACCAGCAGTTTTATAGACCAGGAAAAAAGACGAAAGCAAAGTAAAAACAGGAAGCAATATATATCAAGTAATACCCAGTGCAGTTCGAACAAGGGAGGGGTCCCCCAAGGATTTTTTAGTATCTAGATGAGGAGGTTCCCCCCAAAGGTCCTCCAAAACAGTTACTAAAGCCTGCTCAATCTCGTCGAGCATTTCCCACGTATATTGGGATACTACTACATTCTGCTGCCAACTCAGAGAGAAGGATGGCTCATCATTCGCTTCCAAAAAAAAGGGGCGAGCTCCCTCAACAGCTCGAATCTTGAAGAAATAATTCTTGAAGTCCCTAAAAGACTCATCATACATGGTAAAAACCTTATGTCCTTGTGCAGATCTAAAAGAAACCCACGAGGCTTTCTTTTTCGAAGAAATCCTAGGCTTAGTTTAAACAAACAAATGAAGGAAAAGAGTTTGAGAAGGGGTAACATCCAATTCTTGGCAAAGAAGCTGAAAAATCTTAATAAAACCCCAAGAGTTCGGATGAAACTGGGACGGAGCTACATTACACGACCATAGCAAATCGGTCTCAAAAGAAGTAAAGGGAAAAGTGATGTCCAACTGGCTGAAAAAATAGTCGTAAGCATAAAAGAAAGGGCGCTCCCCTTGGGTCGGGACAGGGAAGCAAACCCTCTCCTCGGAGTCAAGTGCCACCAATTCATAATTCCTCTCTTGATCTCTACTCTTGCAGAGACGGTGATGTTTTCTAAGCTCTACGCAAAATTCAAAATTGGCTAAAGAAACACACAGCGACACCAGGGAGTCCAACCAATCAAACATCCTCTCGGGAACCTTAGAAGACGCCTCGACAATATTTTTGTGAGAAGACATGGCCAACTAGTCCTACAAACAAGAAAAGAAGATCGGATTACTAAAAAACATCTCGGACAAAAGACAAAACAACTCGGCTAGTATGGTTCAGACAGCACAAACAACAAAAGGAAAACCCCAGGACCCATACAGAAGGTCCAGGGGCATCCTTTGGAGGCAGTCAGGGAACAAGGATTCAGGAAAACCTACAAAACTAACATCCCAACAAAACTCGCATCAAAGACAGAGAGAAACCCTTTCTCAAAAAAGCAGCATCCCCAGAAAGCTACAAATCAAACAAAACCGAAGTAGCTACCTTCCAAATTTACAGTCTCAGCTTATTAGCAAGCAAAATAGAAAAACATATCAAGAAGAAGTCATCAAAGATGCCACCTTTTCACAGAGAAATAAATTCCCCCAAAAAAAGCAAAACAACACGAAGAAATAGTCATTATCTTTCACGGAATTCATCAGCAAAACCTATCAACATGACAAAAAGGAACAGTCTTTCGAGAAAACAAGCAGTATGAACCCTAGAATGCGAAGGGACCATTTCAAAAGCAAGATAAATCCCCCAAACAGTAAACAAGCAGGCGCACAGTGATACGATAAAGATTCAGATTTTCCAAGTCGAGACGTCAAGAGAAAAATCGAAACTCTATCAAAAGCCGAAGGCAAAACGACGAAAGAAGTACAAGGAAAGAAAAACCAACCTGAACAAAGGAGGAAGCTTTGAACGAGATTGAAGATGGAGAGATGAAATCACCCATAAATCACCAAATGACGCCGCAATGCAAAAAATGCAAAATTCAGGCGAAAAAAGAAAGCGAGAGAGTAAAGGGGGAAATTACAAAAGCGAAGAAGAGAAACCGTTTTTGGGTGTAAAATTCAAAATAAATGAGCCAAGGGAAACGGAGCACTAAAAAACAATTAATAAAGGTATTAAACCCTCGCACGTTCCCAAGAACAGAGCGCTAATACAAAAGTGCGTGCTTTTAGAAGAAAACGTTCCACATTCAAAAAGGAAGACTCTACAAAGAAAGAAGTCGACAAATGCTCGAGTTCGGCTTCACCAGAGAAAGATCAAAGTCCTAAAACTAAGCTCAAAAAGAAAGACCAAGCTCGAGCAGGGGCACTGTTCATACCCTGGGTCGAGCTATCCGACCCGGGATGTTTAGCGACAAGACGACCGACCTCTTCAGGTCCGACTATCCGACCTCTTCTCAAAGAGCTCGGCCAAACTGCCAGGAAAGCCCAGTAAAGGGCCCAAATAGAGGAACACGACCCAAGTCCAAAGGCAGTCCAAGCCTATAGAGATAAAGGCGGTTCCCTTGAAGATAAGCTGACCTCACCCAAAGATAAGATAAAGATAAGATAAGATACGATAACTAACTTATCTTATCTAAGAAGGTCAGTCCACGCTATTATGAATATACTGGAGCACCCAGGTATAACTCATACTCTGATTCTACTAAAAACCTGCTTAATACCCTTGCTAACTTGAGCATTGGAGTCCCTTGCAAGTACCCCCACACTCTCGTGACGAAGGATCAGCAGTGCAGCCGGTCCAACAAGTCGGACACGACAGCTCTGGCCGCCACTCACCAGCCGGACACGTCAGCATCGACCAGTACGGAAGATCTCGTCCGAGATCGACCTCCAGTTTCAGGTAACCCTCGAAACACACCTCAACACTTTATCCTTTTTGATTTAATTGCTTTTCTTAGAAGTAGTTTAAACTCTATTACTTTAGATAGTTTAATTTTCAGTCTCACATTTGTGTTACATTACCATATTAGGATTAGTTTACAATTGTAGGTTAGAAAGTTTGATATTAGCTTTGGTAGCTAAATTTTCTTTACACTCTTTTATTTCTTTCTATTCTGGAATTGCAACTTGATGAAGGCAAAAATCATGATGAGTGAATGGGCTGAGAACTAGCTAAACTTCTAAGTTTGGTGTGGCCTCCCACCCACTTAATCTAGGCTTACAAACAATTAATAGCTTGATTTTGAAGAGTAAGCCCAGAGATTATGTTTGGTGTGGCCACCACCAAGGATCACCTAGCAGCCCAAGTCACCTAATTTGAAAGCACTTAATGCTTTGGGTAAGAACATGAACGTGGTTTAATGAGTTCAGAGGAATTGGAATCAAAAGAAAACGAAAAGATTGATGTTACTCCATTCTTATGAACACATTAAATACACAATGATGGAACCAATTTATTAAGATGGCAAAGAATTAAGTTTGGTGTCCCAAGGGACACCCATCAGTTACAATCCAAATCACTCTTGATGAGAAGGAATGTGAAGGGGGTTCTTTTGTCATTACTAATGGGTTCAGTTTCAATTTTAGGAGAGAAGATGGGGCCCACATGGTAAACAACTCACAAAGCAAGGAAGTCAAAGTGTACTTGCACTTTGGAACTCAACACATGTAGAAGACACTGTGAGAAAAGAGTTGGCACCTCTTCCCACGCTAGGCGCCACTCTCCAAGTTGGAAAATATTTAACCCTTTTTATTTCCCACCCTTCGAACCACACCATTCACCCATTATAAAAGCCTCACCTCCCCATCTCCTATCCCACTTCAACAGACCCCAATCACACACGAAGAGCATACACCCCTCACCTTCCTTTCTCTTTTCATCTTCTACTATCTCTTTTCTTACTTTCTTTCTTCTTTTTCTTGATTGGGACAATCAAGTCCTAAGTTTGGTGTTGGAGCAAAACCTTGTTTTGCTTGCTCTTTCTTGCAACCCCCATTTTTTCACAACCTCAAACACACTCTCTCAACCTAATAGCACCACCAAAAAGCTCAGCCTCAAAGAAAAGAAAAACCAAGGAGCCAACCTCTGGATCTTCAAGCTCCTTCAATGACTACAAGTTCCTCTCCGCATTCAACCAAAATCAATTCTATGGTTGGATGAGTGAGAGGGAAATCATTCCAGAAGTTGGGTTTCAACTACGGAAGAATGAGCATATTGAAATCAACATTGAGATCAACAATACGGATTGGTCACATCTATGTAACCCACCAAGGAAAGTGATAGAGAGCTTGTTGAGGGAATTCTATGCTAAGGCAGTGCCTCAACCAAGGCAACACTATGGCTACATTAGCTATGTAAGGGGGAAGTCCATTGACTACAGCCCCTCTAGCATAGAAAGAATGCTAATGGTGAAGAGGACAAGCTCCACTCGGAGCTATGAAGAAAGAATAAAGCAGCAAGACCCTGGATTTGATGAGATCCTGAATAAAATTTGTGTGATGCATGTGCGTTGGATAAATGATAAGGATGGGATACCCAACCAACTGAGGAGAAGAGATTTGAGCCCCCAAGCTAGAGGGTGGCTAGAATTTGTGAGGAGGTCCCTAATCCCCACATCCAACACTTCAGAGGCGACCAAGGAGAGAGCTGTGCTCATCTACAGCATCATGAAAGGAGAGAACATCAACGTGGGGGAGATGATTGCCAACAACATCAACCAAGTACTAAAAAGCACTAGTGACAACACAAGGTTGGCATTCCCCAGCATTATACAGAGACTATGTGATGAGGCTGGAGTCGAAAAGATCATTGATGAAGTTCTTGTGAAGTAAGACAAATTCATAACTACCAAAAAGATGGCCAAGGTGGTGGCTATTCACCCACTCAACAGAGCCAGAGAATGAAGAGCTCATGCTCATGAACCACAACAACAACAAGAAGAGGAAAAGGAAGAAGAGTAACCTCAATTCCTGGCACTTCAACCACCACCACAATACCAATATCAGCAATTTCCAGAAGGATTCAACTGGAAACAATTGCAAGGAGATGTACACCAAATGAAGGGAGACCTACACCACTTGAGGGAAGATGTCAACCAACTCAAGGAGACTCAACAACAACAATGGAGCCAAGTCAACCAAAACATTCAACAACTCCAAGGGAATTGGGAGCATATGAGGAAGGAGCAGCAAGAACAATTTGACTCGGAAGAGGTGCGAAGTGCACTGGACAAAATAGTAGAACAAGGCAAATGGCAACAGAGGAACTTGGCCGAATTCAGACATCTCTATGATGCCAGAACCATATCCATGAGGCAGTATGACATCAATACAAAAGCGAAGCTGAATCACTTGTGTAACGCCGTGGCCGCTCTAAACCCAGGATACCCAACCTTCATGCAAGGAATGGAAGAGCTAAGTGCAAGACAAGAGGAAATCCTAGCCAAATATAAGGAAGATGAAAGGAATTATATGAGGAGGGCAGGATTTTGGAAGCCCAAGGATGCCAAAGCACAAGAAGGTTCCTCAAAGCCAGATGAAGGTGGCTCCTCCCCTTCCAAGAAGAAGGACAAAGGGAAAGGGCCAATGAACTAAAGATGAAGCTTCTCAAGGTTGTTGAGTCCCATGGTTGACACTTTCTAATTTCTGAAATCCTGTTTATGCTTTTGCTTTATTTACTTTTTGAATAAATAATCATGCTAGGATAGTTTATGTTTTATGCTTAGTTTTAATTCCTGTTTGAAGTCTTTATGAGTTTTTTTTTACAAGAAAGAAAATGCCATGTATTTCAAGTCCTCATTTCAACATAAATAAAAGTAGAGCTTGTCTCCATAAGAGTTACTGTGAGTTGTGCAAAAATATCAAGAGAGACCAAGGCCAAGAGAGATCATCAAACAAACTAAGAAATAAGAAACTAAGTATGGAACCTTGGATGAATTAAAAAGAAAATGAGTCATGGAGAGCAACTAGTCCTAGAAGGTATAATAAGGGAAGGTTAAAGGGTGTTCCTTGAATATCCATTGAACCAAGAGGTAGTAAGTAATAAAGGCCCAAGGCTCTGAGCATCAACTACTGGATAGAAAACAAAACATTAAAAAGCTCAAAAAGAATTAAAGATCTTAGTATATGCTTGTGGTGAAGATGTGTCAAGAAGAGACCTGGGCAAGTAAATTCTTAGGGGTGTCTCAACACCCAGTACCCTAAAACCAACTGGTTTGGGAGTGCTAATTGAAAGCTTAATTAAAGGGTTGTCTTGAGACAAAACACTTAGAGTCGTGGTCAAGAAAGCAAAACAACCATTACTACTTCAAGGTGACAATCAATAGAAAGGACCCCTAAAGCTTATACCTGAAAGAACCCTCAAGGACCCAAGAGCTTTTCATGACATTAAAACATTCATACATATGTTGAACACTTAGTCTTACTCTTAGTTGTATTGCAATCATTCAAAGCCAAGGCCTCAAGTTATAAAGGCTTTACTCACATTGATTTGCTTGGGACAAGCAAAGCTTAAGTTTGGTGTTGTGATGACTTGCATCATCTACCCTTATTTCTTGCATAAAAAAGATCATAAAAGAGCATAAATCTCATTTGATCAGTACAATTCATGCATTATTTGATGAATATTATGGTACACTACTTTGAAATGAGTTGTGCTGAATTTCAGGTGAAAAAGGCATCAAAAATGGGTAGAAGACAAACAAGAAGCTGGGCGTGTGAAACTGGTGTGCCACTTGGGAGCAAACGCCACAAAAATGCACTAGCGTGGCACGCCAGTACTAAATTCCAGAGGGGAGATCCAAGCATGCATGGGGGCGTGGCACGCCAGGGACTGGGCGTGGCACGCTAGTACAAAATTCCAGAACGCAACAATGGAGGAAATGAAAGGGGCGTGGCACGCCATGTTGGGTGTGGCACGCCTAACCCATCAACTACTATGGGCGTGCCACTTGAGCAAAGGGGCGTGGCACGCCAACTCGCCATTCCAAGAAGAACCTCTACTATGGCGTGCCACTTGGTATCGAAGGCGTGGCACGCCAGCTCTAAGAAGTCACTTGGGCGTGCCACTTGAGATCCCAGGCGTCGCACGCCAAGCTTGAAGAGTTCACAAATCCATGGGCGTGCCACTTGAACAGCATGGCGTGGCACGCTGGTACAATAATCTAGAGAAGGGGCTGAAGGCAATTGAAGACTGGGAGTGCCACTTGAAGTCGAAGGCGTGGCATGCCAACCTTTCAACCTCGCTTAGGCGTGCCACTTGAGCAACCAGGCGTGGCACGCAAATGCATAAAGATAACAAAACAAGGACTGGATGTGCCACTTGGTATCGAAGGCGTGGCACGCCAACCCAAGCATGTCACTATGGCGTTCCACTTGAAGGCTGAGGCGTGGCACACCAACTACTGGAACCAAGGCAAGATCATGAGCGTGGCACACCAGCCTTTAGGCGTGGCACACTGGTATAAGTTTCCACAGAGGATGAAGGAAGTCAATTACATGGGACGTGCCACTTGGTATCGAAGGCGTGGCACGCCACTCACTATTCTTCACTTGGGCGTGCCACTTGAATCCCAGGCGTGGCATGCCAGCGTCATTCAGAGAGAAAAGAAGCATTGGGGCGTGCCACTTGAGTTCATGGCGTGGCACGCCAAACAGAGGAACCACTCACTCACAAATGGGCGTGACACGCCAGACCCTGGGCGTGCCATGCTAGTTCAACTTTCTAGAAAAGCTTAGCCAAGCATAGAGCAAGGGCGTGGCACGCTAGACCCTGGGCGTGGCACGCTAGACCCTAGGCGTGCCATGCCAATTCAAGTTTCCAGAGGCAGAGATAAGTGGAAAAAGGCAAAGGACGTGCCACTTGAGTTCGAAGGCGTGGCATGCCAACACAAGAATTCCACTATGGCATGCCACTTGAGCTCGAAGGCGTGGCACACCAAGGTTGATAGAGATATGAGCGTGCCACTTGAAGGATTGAGCGTGGCACGCCAAGCTAGAAATGAAGGGCACGTGACACGCCAGTAAAGTGCCAGCCACACGCCAGCCACACGCCAGCTGGGAAGTCACGCTTATTGAGTGTTTTCTTTTCCCTCCAAAATGTAATTTTCCTTTTTCACTTTTGTAATTCTTTTATTTTACTTGGAGTAGTATAAATACCTCAAGGAGTACTGAAGAGGGGGGGTTAAGCAGTCAGTTTTAGATCCACTTTTACACTTCACTTTTGAGTACTTTTTGAGCTATGAGTAGCTAACTTCCCTCTCATTGAGAGAGGGAGCTCTGTTGTACTTGATAGATTGATAATAGTGAAATTCTTTTTCTCTTCATCTTCTCTTTGATTTGGTAGAAGGAATTTCGTTCTTAATGCTTAGTGTTCAATTACCTTGGAAAAGAGATTGAATGCAATTGGATTTCATGGGAACCTTGGGAAAGGAAACATGAAACCATGCTTGAAATCCCTTCTCACACTTGAGTAGAATCTGGGTTTTGGTGTTTGGATATGTGACATATAATCCTCCCTCTACTTGGACCTATAATGGTGTGTGGTATAATCAGGGACCAAGCATATCTCTCTTCATGAGCAATTAGACCAAGGAATTGGCTATTGATCAAGATCTGAGAGATTGAGTCACCAAGGGATTGGGGCTCAATGAATCATGATTGCCAAGAGGTCAATGAGTTGCATGATTGAAGAGGATATAAGCTAGATTTGATCCAAAGAGACAACATCTCCCAATCTTAATGAATTTCCCCATTCTCATCTATCCATTTCTTTACAGCTTTATTTTACATTCAGTAATTCCCCATTCCCATTTACATTCAAGTCATTTATGATTCTACACTTTACATTCTGCCATTTATATTTCTGCACTTTATTGCTTTTCTTTATATTCTAGTCATTTACATTTATGTTATTTACAATTCTGCACTTCACAATCTTATTGATCCGCTTGACTAATTCATCAATTAATTAAAACTGCTCGAATTTGCCAATCTCTGTGGATACGATCCCACTCCACTGTGGGTTATTACTTGACGATAATTTTGGTGCGCTTGCCAAAAGAACTAATTCATTAATTTTTGAATGGGGTGTGAATTGGACTCATCATGGTGTTTATGTATCAGGCAAAAAACGTAAAAACAAAACACTTAGAGTCAAGGTTAGGCTCAAGTGCAAATGCACTCCCTCAAAGCTCAAGGCTCTGAGCATCAATGATTAGAGAGTAAAGAAAAGAAATAAATGAGCTTAAAGAAGTCCTCTAATTAAATGCTTGTGGTGCTTATGTATCAAGTGGTAATACTTGAAAATAAAGCATTTAGAGTCGTAACTTTGTTATCAACTCATGGGGCAAGGCACCCAAAAGGAGAAGCTAATAAGAGAATGTAAAGCTTGTTTCAAGGAAGAAATATACGGAAAAGATTTCATAAAATGAGCTAGATAGAAGCATCAATCATTTACTTTTCTTTTGTGATTGTAGCATGCATAGAAAATTAGCCTACCATGAATATTAACTTGCTATTCTTCTCACCTTCGTTTGTCAAAACTTAATGCATGATATTTTCTTGCTTGGAGACAAGCAAGGTTTTAATTTTGGTGTTGTGATGACATGTCATCATGTCATATTTTTCTATGCTTTTTCATACAAGAAAGTGATTATTAATGCTTAATTATTGAGTAATTTTGTGCTTAAATAGTATATGACTTTGATCTTTTGATTTTACAAACTTTGTAGGAAATAAGTGGAAAAAGAAGCAAAAAAAGCACAAAATAAGCTAAAAAGGAGAAAAGAGGAATTCTGGGGCACATTTTAGAACTTGGACACACTTTGGAGCCTTAAGCCACGCTTTTAAAAGCGTCACCCATGATTTAAACAAAGAAAAGGCTCTTGGCGTGAAAACGTCACGACACGCACGCGTCGAGCAAGGAATTCTTAAGAACCACGCATACGCGTGCATGACGCGTACGCGTGGAAATGTCTGGCGCTCATTGATAAACCACTATTTTATGGTTTATCTTGTGCTCAATTGAGTGGATTTTATCAACTCTTTACCCACTTATTCATACTATTTGCATGGTTTTATATTTTCCTTCCTAATTATGTGCTTTGATTGAAAACATACTTCTTTGGCCTTAAGTTCCCTATGTTTAAGTCCTCTCTTATTACCATTAGATGCCTTGAT
The DNA here is from genome assembly GCF_000816755.2 of Arachis ipaensis. Lineage (NCBI taxonomy): Eukaryota > Viridiplantae > Streptophyta > Magnoliopsida > Fabales > Fabaceae > Arachis > Arachis ipaensis. The sequence goes on along the minus strand of NC_029787.2, from coordinate 88,637,112 downwards.
ATGTGTGTTAAGTGATTTCAGAGATTACAGGACAGGAATTGCTCAGAGGATGGAAAGGAAGCATGCAAAAGTGGAAGGAATACAAGAAGTTGAAGGAACTGCAAAGTTGTCAGCCTGACCCTCTCGCACTAAAACGGCTATAACTTTAGCTACAGAGGTTCAAATGATGCAGTTCCAGTTGCGTTGGAAAGCTAACATCCATGGCTTCGATTTGATATATAATATGCCATAGTTATCCTGACGCTAAGTGACGCGAACGCGTGCCCCACGCGGACGCGTCGCATCTGCGAATTGCAATCCGCGCGAACGCGTGGATGACGCCTCTGCGTCACTTTCCCACGACCAGTACGTACCAGAAAACGTTGGGGGCGATTTCTGGGCTATTCTTGACCCAATTTTCAGCCCAGAACACACAGATTAGAGGCTATAAAGTGGGAGAATGCATCCATTCAGAGAGAGTCTCCAATTAGTTAGTTTTCATGATTTAGATTTAGTTTTGAGAGGGAGATTCTCTCCTCTCTCTTTAGGATTAGGATTTAGAATTAGGATTTTATTCGCTTTCAGGATTATCTCTTTTTATCAGGTTCAACATTCCTTTTTAATTACTTGTCCTCTCAATTTAGTTTATGAATTCTTCTATGTTACAGATTACTCTTTTGAATTAATGTTATTTGAGGTATTTCAGTTTACAATTGTTTCTTTTATTATATTACTATTGCTTCCAATCTGAAGGCATTTTTATTCCAATAGATTTACTTTTCCCTTTTTGGTCTTGGTTAAGAAATCAGTAACTCAGGAGTTATCAAACTCAAACATGATTGATAATTGTTATCTTTGCTAATTGAATTGAACTTCAATAATCCCAATCTTTCCTTAGGGATTAACTAGGATTTGAGGATCTAACTAATTAGTCACTTGACTTTTCTTCACTTTAAGTAAAGACTAACTGAGTGGAATTAAGATTCAATCTTCATCATCATTGATAAGGATAACTAGGATAGGACTTCTAATTTCTCATACCTTGCCAAAAGTTTATTTTACAGTTATTTATTTACTTTACAGTCTTTTACTTATTTCAATTGCAATTTAAATTACTTGTTCCTCATCTAAAAAACCCCAATTTACAATCTTCATAACCAATAATAAGAACATACTTTCCTGCAGTTCCTTGAGAAGACGACCCGAGGTTTAAATACTTCGATTATCAATTTATTTAGGGGTTTGTTACTTGTGACAACCAAAACGATTGTAAGAAAGGTTGATTGCTTGGTTTAGTAACTATACTTACAATGAGACTTGTGACAACCAAAACGTTTGTACGAAGGGATTTCTGTTGGTTTATAAACTATATCTACAACGCAACTATTTTTATAAAATTCTTTACCGGCAAAAAAAAAACCTAACGTCAAAATGGCACCGTTGTCGGGGAACTGCAATCGTGTGCCTTATTATTGGTTATTGTAAATATTTTTCTTTTACTTGTTTATTTATCTTTATTTTTCTCTTTTTATTTCCATTAGCTACTATGAATTCTCACTCCTCTCGCTTCGAGTTTGGTTCTAATATTGTTGAAAGGAGTGAAAGTTATAACAGGAACATGCATCAAGGTCAGAGCAATCAAAGATGGATGGAGCCAAGAGGATCTGATCAACCCTTTAGGCAACAACACCCTCCAAGATATCATGGACAAAGACCATTCTATAATGCATACCAAGCAAATAGACATGGTGGACAACCTTGTGGTTACCAACAAGCCCCACCCTGCGCTTATAGGCCATCCTCTCAACATAACTTCGCACCACCACACTCACAAGCTCCTTTTCACCATTCACCACCATATGATCCTCATTTACCCCGATTCCAATCCAATTACTCCCAAACACCACCACTTCCCAATGTACCACGTCCAAATCCATCACCCCGAGAATCAGAGGTTCGCCTCAAGGAAACAGTAAATCAACTTCAAACAACCCTTTATCAACTGGAGCAAGCAATAAGTCAATTATCTTCTAGACGTTCGAACATTCAAGGACCTCCCACAACTCCGTGTGGACAATCTAATGATGAGCGTAGCATGAAGGAGATACTAGAAACTCCAGTGGACAGAACAGGGCATGACTTCGTACTAGAACAAGTAGAGGAAGCTGTCATTATACAAGAAGAAGAGTTGGTTGAAGACCAAGGAGACGCTGAGCCTCTATGGGAATCCAGAGTTGTGGAGAATTCTGTCAAGGACGTTACAATTGATGCTAAGGAGGATAGTATACAACCCCCAAGGTAAGTCTTTTATGAGGAACTAGACGGAATACTCCAAGAAGTAAGCTTCCTTGATGATGATAGTCACGAGTCAAGTTCTCCTAGTAATGAACTTGCATCCGCAAGTGAATTCTCTGAGATCGAAGAGTCTTCCCCAAGTGAATATGAAGACGATGCGGAGGTAGATTTCTCTCAACCTCCCGTTTATGACTTAAGTGACGAGGAAGACATAGAAGACTTTGATCAGGACATGGATGCAATTGAAGAAGTCTGCAAGACAGTGAAGAAATTCACCGAAGAGCACAAGGGAGTAGAACTCACAAAACCACTGGAAACACCTATCCCAAGGCCACTACCACCCAATACAAGCTTTAAGTGGGTACAATCCTTAACCTTTAGCTTTACTTTTCCACTTGAATATGGTTTGCTTAAAACAGATGGCCAGCTTAGAGCTCTCTGCGGCTTTAAGAGTAAGAGGGAAATGGCTCGCGCTCAAAGCTGGTGCACAAGGTTCAATAAGGTTCCACGCTTCAACTCGAAGTGCACGGATTGGCATCATAATCAATCGAATGGATCTAGGAAAACGTTTGATCACCTTTGTGAGAATCTACTTTCTAAACCGCCCAGATGGAAATATATAGATCAAGACGAAGGCAGATCTAAAAGAGCAAAGTTTGGGATCCTAGAATCTATTCTGACATTCGTCACCCCGGGAGCCTGAGAATATGTTTGAAGCTGCTCAGAAGCTTTACATGCCTAGTTTGGGACCCCGGAGGCTATTGGCATTCCAAACATTGGTGGAGATTTCTGGACGAATTTAAGCGCAAGCCGCCATAACAGGAAGCTCATCCAATGTCCAACTTAAGGACTTTAACTAAAAGTGCTAGGTGGGAGACAACCCCCATGGTATGGTCGTTTCTTTTTCAGTTTTATTTCGTGTTATTTATGTTTATTTTTATTTCCTTTTCATTTGAACCTAAATATTATTCATTCACATTACATACTACATAGTTGCATACCTGCATAAAAAAAAAAAGCGTGCGACGCGACCGCATCGCTCATGCGATCGCGTCAGTTGCACAAAATGACCCACGCGGTCGCGTCCCTGACGCGATCGCGTCACTTGCACAACACCAATCCCACGAGACAGCGTGAGCGACGCGATCGCGTCGCATGGATTGCACCACCACCACAGAGGAGACAGAGAGTTGTGCTGAAACGACGCTGGAATTGTGCATTTAGCACAATTTCCAGCGACGCGGTCGCATGCCTCACGCGACCGCGTCATTCATAATTTACTCATTCCATGCGATCGCATCACTCACGCGATCGCGTCGACCCCCATTTCACCCCCACCATGCGACCGCGTGCCCCATGCGACCGCGTGCCCCACACGATCGCGTGGATTTAAATTTACTAACCCCCTGTGACGCGAACCCTACCCATCGCGCCCCCAAACCCTTTCTCCTTCTACTCCCCTGCAATTCCTTGAGAAGACGACCCAAGGTTTAAATACTTCGGTTATCAATTTATTTAGGGGTTTGTTACTTGTGACAACCAAAACGTTTGTACGAAGGGATTTCTGTTGGTTTAGAAACTATATCTACAACGCAACTATTTTTATAAAATTCTTTACCGGCAAAAAAAAACCTAATGCCACTCATTTGCAACGAGAACGCTACGTTCACTAAGCCAGCATTTTCGGGCAAGTTAAAATTTGGAAGCAAAGTTTTGCAATCGACGCGCACGCGTGCTTGACGTGAACGCATCGATGGTGCACTTGGCACAAAGCATGCGCACGCGTGGCTGGCGCTGAAGCCTGAATTGAGATTTTGCTACCCGCACGCATACATGACGCACACGTATGGAGTAGCATTCACTAAGCTAACATAGCACTCGATAAGGAAACGCTATCAATTACGGGTACGCATGAAAAGAGCGCGCGAGCTTTGGGAGCTGAAGATTGATAATGACGCGTACGCGTACATGACGCGTACGCATCGGTGGGCGAAAAATGCAAAAGCACGCGCACGCGTAAGGGACTCGTACGTGTGGGTGCCCGAACACTCCGTTCTCTAAATGAACGCAACGCTCTCCTGGAAGCTACAACTCTGCTCAGTTTGTCTGATTCCAAGCCCAATTGAAAATTCAAAGCAAGCAAAGCCTAGTATCATCACTCAAAGGCACAAGAGATAGTTAGAATAGGAATTTCATTAGAATTATAATTTGTTTTCAATTTTAGTTTCATTTTCATTTTGTAAAGCCTATATAAAGGATTCAGTTTCATTTCAAAAGACACGCACAGTAGGAGTAGGAGTAGAATAGAGGCTCAGGCTGGAGGATTAGAGACTCCAGATCTCTCTTGGAGGATTAGAGACTCCAGAGAGCTTAGCATAGTTGATACTCTTTTATATTTCTGCACTTTTTACAATTCAGCTTATGTAATCCTCTGCTACAATTTTCTTTTTTCTACAAATTTTACATTTCTGTTCATGTTCATCAGTTTCAATTACTTTCCTGCAATTTAAATCTTCTGCAATTGTTCTGAGCTTTGATTTACTGCTTCATTTAATTTCTAGCACCCAACTCCCTTTACATTTGATGCAATTTACTTTCCTTGTCATTTAAGCTTCACTGCAATTTACATTCTGCACTTTATATTTTCTGCAATTTACTTTCTGTTGCTCTAGTTTTCATTCAATTCACTACTGTTAGCTTGACTAAACTGATCACCTCACTAAAGTTGCTTGATCTATCAATCCCTGTGGGATCAACCTCACTCTTGTGAGTTATTACTACTTGATGTGACCTGGTACACTTGCCGGTGAGTTTGTGTGGAATCATTTTTCCCTCATCAACGCCCAAAGTTCAAGTGGCACACCCAAGTGAGAAATGGTAGTTGGCGTGCCACGCCTTCGACACCAAGTGGCACGGCCATGTGTTTTGCCCTTCATCTCCTCCTCTGAAAATTTGTACTGGCATGTCACACCCTGATGTTTAAGTGGCACGCCCAAGTGTTGGATTAGAGTTGGCGTGCCACGCCTTCGACACCAAGTGGCACACCCAAGTGTTTGGGTCTTCAACCTCTTCACTAGAAACTTGAACTGGCGTGTCATACCTTGATGCTCAAGTGGCACGCCCAAGTGATGACTAGAGCTGGCGTGCCACGCCTTCGATACAAAATGGCACGCCCAAGTGGTTGTCCCTTTCTGGATTGATGAACTGGCGTGCCATGCCCAATGGTTCAAGTGGCACGCCCATAGTGTTTGATGGACTTGGCGTGCCACGCCCCTTTTTGTGGCCTTCAACATTGCTCTCTGGAAAATGATACTGGCGTGCCACGCCCAGTAGGTGGCGTGCCACGCCCTTGTTAAAACCCAAACATTCCTTTCTGAAAATCATTACTGGCATGCCACGCTTGGCTCCTGGCGTGCCACGCTCATGTAAAAGCTTTGAGGATCCTTTCTGGAAGATACAACTGGCGTGCCACGCCCATATACTTTCATGGCATTTGTTCCACGTGGCACGCCAGTTTCACACGCCTAGCTTTATTTTGTTGTTTTCTTCCCTTTTTATTGCTCTTTTCACCTGAAATTCAGCACAAACCTGTTTCAAAGCAATGTACCATAATATTCATCAATTAGTTCATGAATTACAATGATTAAATGAGATTATGCTCTTTTATGGTCCTTTTTAGATAAGAAAAAAGGGTAAATGATGCAAGTCATCACAACACCAAACTTAAGCTTTGCTTGTCCCAAGCAAATCAATGTGGGTAATTTTTAATTGGATTGAAACTTGACCTTAGAGAGATGCATTCACTACCAAAGCTAGGATTAAGTGTTAACTCATGCATGAATCTTATTTATTTGATGTCATAATGAACTCGTAGACTCTTGAGGATTCTTCCAAGTATTTGTCTTAGGCTCCCTTTCTATTGATTGTCACCTTGAAGTAGCAAGGATTGTTTCTTTTTCTTTGATTGTTCTTTCATTTTCAGTTCTCCTTTTGCATTGACCACGACTCTAAATGTTTTGTCTCAAGATGACCCTTTAATTAGGCTTTCAGTTAGCACTCCCAAACTAGTTGGCTTTAGGGTACTAGGTGTTGAAACACCTCTAAGAATTTACTTGCCCAGGTCTCTTTTCTTGACACATCTTCACCACAAGCATCTACTAGGATTTCTAACTCTTTTGAGCTATTTAGTGTTTCCTTCCATCCTAGTAGTTTATGCTCAGAGCCTTGGGTCTTTGTTGCTTACTACTTCTTGGTTCTATGGATATTCAAGGGACATCCTTAGCCTATACTTGTCATACCCTCTAAGTCTAGTTGCTTATCATGACTTATTTTCTTTCAAGTTCATCCAGGGTCCTATACTTAGTTCCTTATCTCTTAATTTTGAATGGTCTCACTTGGTCTTAGTCTCTTTTACTCTTGTTTTTTCAACAACTCACCATAGACTCTTATGGAAACAAACTATTCTTTTATTGATGCTAGTAATACTTGAATAACATTCTTTCCATCTTTTGCATGTAGGTTGGATAATTGGGGTTCATGTTGGCTACTGCGTTATACAAGTAGCTCAATTTTGTTTGTACGTAGCAGTCATATTCCCTTCTTGCTATGGTTCTGGCTTCATAAAGATGCCTAAACACGGCAAGGCTCCCTAGTTAGGGTTGTTATTGTTCCATAATTGTTCTGAGGATGCCTTGCATCTCTTCCCAGTTGAACTAGTCTTGCTGCTCCTTCATGTGCTCCATACTTTCTTGGAGTTGTTGTATGTCCTCATGCACTTGGTCCCAATGTTGTTGTTGTTCCTTGAGTTAGTTGACGTCCTCTCTTAGATAGTGTATATCTCCTCTCATTTGGTGTATGTCTCATTGCAATTGCTCCCAGTTGAACCCTTCAGGAAATTGTGGGTATGGTGGTGGTGGAAGTGCTAAGTATTGTGATTGATCTTTAATTTCTTCTTCTTGTTGTGGTGGCCCTTGTGGTACATGAGCATGAGCTCTGTGCTCCCTGGCCCTCTGAAATGGGTTGACAGCCACCACTTTGGACATTTTTTTGGAGGTTATGGGCTTGTCTTGATCCACCAACACTTCATTAATAATCTTCTCGACCCCAGCTTTAACACACAGCCTTTGGATGATACTTGGGAAGGCCGACCTTGTGCTGTCCTTGGTACTTTTCAGCACCCTATTGATATTGTTGGCGATCATCTCCCCAATATTGACATTTTCTCCCTTCATTATGTTGTATATGAGCACAGCTCTCTCCAATATCACCTCAAAAGTGTTGGATGTTAGGTTGAGAGACCTTCTTACAAAGTCCAGCCACCCTCTAACTTGGGGGCTCAAATCTCTTCTCCTCAGTTGGTTGGGTTTCCCATCTTTGTCATTAATCCACTGCACATTCAGAACACATATTTCGTTGAGGATTGATGATTGGACTTTTGTGTGGTCTAGAATTCACAGTTGAAGTCTCGTTGTAAAGTATAGCTTCTAAACTAACAATAATCCTTTCATGCAAAAATTTGGTTGTTACAAGTAACAAACCCCTAAATTTATAAACTGAAGTATTGAACCTCGGGTTGTTCTCCCTAGGAATTGCAAACAAGTGTTCTTGTTATTGGTTATGAGTTGTATATTTTGGGGTTTTTGATGAGAAACATGAAAAGTAAATGGAAATGAAATTCAAATAACAAAAGGTCTTGGCAAGGTTTGGTGGTCAAGGATCTCTATCCCTATCACTAACCACAACCTGAGAATTGGCAAGGATCAACCCCATTAAGTCATCCTCTAACTAATAAAGGAAAGTCAAATGAGCTATGTTAATCCAAGTCCATAAGTCCTAGTTCTCCACCAATTCAATTAGTGAGATCTAGAGTTAATGGCTCCCAATCGTCAATCAGTTAGACATTAGTAACTCAAGAGTTTCCAAGTTACCTCCCCAAGCCAAGAGCATTAAAATCTACTCTAACATCTTCTCAAGCATTTTGACAAACACTTGGAAGGCAAAAGAATAAAGCATAGTAAATCAACAACAAGAGTAAAATCTAACAACAACTAATTGCAAAGAATTAACAACAACAACTAAAAGAAGCACAATTATTATGAATTATCTTAACTTGAATTGTAAGAAAAGAGAAGGAACAAGAGTAGATCTACAACAAAATATAGAAGCAACATAAAGGAAATTATAACAAAAGAATAGAAGAAGATGATTGCAACAACAAAGAATTAAGAAGCAAAAGTAGAGGGAAGCATGAATGAAAACCTAGATCTAAGAACTAATCCTAATCCTAATTCCTAATCCTAGAGAGAAGTGAGAGCTTCTCTCTCTAAAAACTAACTTTCCCTCCAAAACTAATCTAAACTAAACTAATGATCAAAAATATCTTAATTCCCCTTTAATCCATGGCTTAAATAGCATCAGAAATGAGTTGGATTGGACCCACAAGGCTTCTAAAATCGCTGGCCATGAGTTCCATTAAGTGAATTGTGTGCATCCATCGGCGCGTACGAGTACCGTGCTCATCCGCGCCCATATGCGAAATACAACCATGGAAAATCTTATATCATTTCAAAGCCCCAGATGTTAGCTTTCTAACGCAACTAGAACTGCATCATTTGGACCTCTGTAGCTCAAGTTATGGTCAATTTAGTGCGAAGAGATCGGCTTGACAGCTTTTGCGATTCCTTCATTTCTTCATGAGTTCTCCATTTTTACATGCTTTTTCTTCATTCCATTGATCCAATCTTTGCCTCCTAAATCTGAAATCACTTAACAAACATATCAAGGCATCTAATGGAATCAAGGTGAATTGAATTTAGCTACTTTAAGACCTAAAAGCATGTTTTCACTCTTAAGCACAATTAAAGGAGAAGTTATAAAACCATGCTATTTCATTGAATAAATGTGAGGAGAACATGATAAAACACTTTAAATTCAACATAAGATAAACCCTACAAATGGGGTTTATCAACCTCCCCACACTTAAATCAATCATGTCCTCATGCTTAAACCAAGAGAAAGCAAATGGTATCAACATTTATTCAATGTAAACTAAACTGTATGCAACCTATCTAAATGAATGCAACTAAATGCAAAATGAGTCTACCTACTTAGTTAAAAATAAATCAATCTTCCAAGAGCATGTATAAATGGGTAGGGCTAAGATCCTATAACGATTCATGAATCCTACCAATTCAAATATCAAGATGAAGTTCAAGTAGACTTGCAAGAAGAAAGCTCATGAAAGCCGGGAATCACGGAATTGAGCATCGAACCCTCACCGGAAGTGTTTGCACTCTAGTCACTCAAGTGTATAGGGTCGATTCACTCAATTCTCTCCTAATCATGCTTTCCAAGATTTGTTTTTCATCTAACAATGAACAATTATTCAATGCAAGCAAACATTCATCATGAGGTCTTTTCATAGGTTGTAATGGGGTTAGGGTCAAGGTAGGATCATATATGGTTAAGTGAGCTAAAAATTTGAATCTTTGATCAACTTAGACTTCCCACCTAACCTATGACAACCTATACAATTCAAAGCTAACCTAACTACCCATTCTTCACTTTTTCACATACTCATGCAATTTCTTTTTTCCATTTTACAACACATATGCATTGATTATTATTGAGCTTCACTTCGGGACATTTTGTCCCCTTTTTTATTGTTTTTCTTCTTTTTCTTTCTTTTTTTTTCTCTTTTTTTTCTTTTCTTTTCTTTTTCACATTTATTTTTTTTCTTTTTCTTTTGTTTTTCTCATTTTTTTCTTTCTTTCAAGCTACATACAAGAACATCAATGCATAAGGTATATACATTTAATCAATACATGAGCATGCACCCAATTTCCAATTATAGAAATACAAAGCACCCTTTTATCCCAACCAATGTTCCTAAATCTCTCCAAACTTAAATAATGAACACTCTCACTAGCCTAAGCTAATCAAAGATCCAAACAAGGGACTTTTATTGTTTTTCTCTTTAGGCTTATAATGTGCTAAAATAAAGAACAATTGGGGTAAGCGTAGGCTCAAAATTGATTAACAATGGGAGTAAAAGGTGGGCTATTTGGGTAAGTGAGCTAATGAAATAATAGCCTCAATCATATAAATGCATGAATACACAGAATAATGGACATATAGATTCAAACAAACCAAAGATTACAATCATAGAAAGAGAATAATGCACACAAAAAGGAAAATAAGTGGTTATAAGATGTAACCACACCATTAGGCTCAAAACTCACATACTTGTGTTCTTAGCTCAAAAACCATGTTCCAAAATACATTCTTCAAGCAAGTACAATAAAATGTTTTTTTTAAATTGGTAGGTTGATAGGGTGCCCTAAAAACAATTTTTCAATAATTTTTCTTGGAAAAGAAATCATCACCCTAACTAAGTAGTCCTAACATAAAAAGAAATGGTGAAATATGTACAAATTCTAACTAACATGAATCCTATCATGCAATGCAACAACTAACTAACAAAGACAAAAATTAAGAATTGGTGTTGAAAACAGGAAATTGTTACCCATGGAGATCGGTCAGATGACCTCCCCACACTTAAAAATTTTTACCATCCTCGGTGCATGCAAAGAAGAGTAAAGTGGACGGGTTGCTACAACTATGAGCTCCTTCAAAAGGTTGTGCGGATGACTTATTCGTTGCCCTATTTCGAAGCTTTTCCTTTCTCCCTTCTTGGTGGCTAACCTAAAAGGAAAGAAAAGGAAAGAAGAATTAAGCCTATAACAAAGATATCAAAGCAAATAGAACATAGGCGGGGGCTAATGCCAAATGAGAGTAAGGTGCTCACTACATGTTAGCTACACATGTAAGTGAGAAAGCAATATAGACAAAGGGCATATCAACTAATACTTGATGCAAGAGTAAAGTCAAAGCATGAAGAGCACATTGAGCATCAAGTTCAAATAAGAAAGAGTGGGTCATGAGAGACAATATGAGATCATATTAATGTACAAAGACACAAGAGTCATACAAGATGAAGCATTGATTTAAAAGTTTCATCACCCAACAAGATCAAACAAGTCTAGAGGCACCAAAATAATGCAAGAAATTCTCAACAATTGAGTAGGAAAATGCAACACCATTATTAAAATAAAGAACTCGGAAAAAAATAAAGTAAAAACAGGCTATAAAAACAAAATTGAAATGTAAAGAATAGAAGTAAGCGAATGCGATAAACAAAAGAAAATGGAAGATGAGAAAAAAAACTCTATTTTTTTTACCGGCGCGGATGCGTCATGCACGCTTACACGCCGATGTGCATATTGGCAGAAGGGCGCGTACGCGCCAGGTGCGCGCACGCGTACAGGTGGTTGTGCTAGTGGCACAATGTTGGCCCAAGGTTCGCACAAATCTCTGGTCCATTGCCCGGAAACTGCGTCTGTGGATCGGCGCGCACGCGGCATGTGCTCGAGCGCGCGCATATGAAAAATAAGGACATCGATGCGTAAGTGCGCAGTGCACGCACGCGCACACGCAGTTGTGCTATTGGCCCAGCTTTTGCGCAAAATTGGCCCAACTCTCTGGAAAGAATATGGGCCTGCATATACGTAGGGATGCACACGCGCACAACGTGTATACGCGTCCTTGAATCCCTTTTTTTTTAGAAATACTATAAACAGCTAAAAATCTCCCTAACACTACCTACAACTCAAGATCAACTAAAATGCAGAATTAACAAAAAATTTCAAGTGCAAACAAATATAACTTGCACTTTAAACTACATGAAGAGGAAAACTACCTATAATGGCAACTCAAATCACTTATTAATCAAAGATACAAGA
>NC_029787.2:88611259-88622666 GCF_000816755.2 Arachis ipaensis | reverse complement strand
GCTCTTGTCATTCTTGTCATGGTGGCTTATGCTTGTTCTCATCCTTGAATCTCCAAGGATCCTTGCTCCTCAAATGGTTGACAGAAGTTCCAACCATCTTCACCAAGTTTGGATGGAGTTCCACCCAAGATATGAGCTCCCCTCCCTGCTTCTGGTGTCTCCCACCTAGCACTTTTAGTTTAAGTCCTTAAGTTGGACATTTTGGGAAGCTCTTGTCATGGTGGCTTATGCTTGTTCTCATCCTTGAATCTCCAAGGATCCTTGCTCCTCAAATGGTTGACAGAAGTTCCAACCATCTTCACCAAGTTTGGATGGAGTTCCACCCAAGATATGAGCTCCCATAGTTGGTCTCCCTGCTTCGATCCGAGGTCCCATATCTTATTTTTGCACCCGTCTTCTCGTTGATCTTCATGAATTTTCCGTTCGGGTGGTTGACAAGTATGACAAATGGAATTCTCTTTAGCGCACCAAGTCTTCCTCCTAGACCCATGTAAAGTAGCATTCATCCAATCATAGTCCCTATACTTTGAAGCTTTGACCTTGATGAGCCTAATTCCAAACCTCCAACCACTACACAACTCCTTTTTACTCTTAATTCCTCAAAGAGCTCTAAGTTGACCATCATTTTCAATTAAACCATATTCAAGTGAGAAAGTAAAGCTTAGGGATAAGAGTTTTAGCCACTTGAATATTGTGTTGGATGGTGACTTGGGGAGGGAGACCTCCCCACACTTAGACAATACGAGGTCTACTTCTTTAGGCTCTTCTTTAGTTGTTTCCACCTCTTCGCAAGCTTCTTCAATTTCAACCTTTTCCCCTTTATCATTTGGCTGGGTGTTGTCTTTAAGAACTTCAATTTCTTGCCCAATGAGAGGTGATTAAATTTTGGATAAGAATTCATTAATAAATGAATTCATCTCTTGATCAACCTCTTCATATTCTTCAATTTCGATATACGCCAATTCAACTTTTTTCCCTTGGTAGCTTTCTTCCGATTCGCTCTCTTTCTCATTGCTCACTAAGGGTATGGGAGGTCATGCACATTCTTCTATAATTTCAACTTCATGTCCAATGGAAGAGGATTCCATTGTAGAGAGAAATTCATCCATGATTGAATCCATCTCTTGATAAGCTTCTTCCAAGTCTCCAACGATGATATGCCTTGGAGGTTGTGCACCCTCATCAACATCAATATCAAGCTTCTTGAAAGAATGCTCCATGATGCCACATTCCCTTAGACTTTTAACATCTCCTAAATCTTCAACCATTTCTTCCTTTTCTTCAATGATCATAGGCTCCTCCAATTGTTCTAACACAAAATTCGACTATTCCTTCTTCTCCACCGGATTTTTCAATTTCTCCTTCATACTTTACTCTTCTTTTGCTTTTTCATATATGGCCACGGAAGCACCTTGAGTATTTAAGCATTGGTAGGCTAAAGTATGTACTACTTTAGTCAAGTTAATCACAAACTCTAGGGTGTTCCTTTGCATATCCGCTTGTCCTTGAAGTAGCAAGGTAAGAGAATCATCTATTAGGGCTTGAGGTGGATAAGAGGGTTCATTATTTTGGAGAAAGGGCTCATAGTGGGAAGGTGATTCTTCTTGGTAAGGGTATGGAGATGGTGTGCATTGAGGTGGTTCTTGATAGTAGTCATGATATGATTGTGGTGGTTCTAGAGGTGCTTGCTCATAATGGTCATGAGAATATGGTATGGGTGATTGGTCATATGATGGATATGAATCATAGGAAGGTGCTTGGTGTAGAAAGGCTTGTGAGTATGGTTGAGGTTCATGTTGAGGATAAGAGTCATAGGCACATGATGTTGGTAATTAATTTTCACAAAAAGTTTCACCATAGCCATTGAATTGACATGCATTAGGATGTGAATTATACCTATGAATATTCAGAGGTTATTGCCTATAGGAGTGATCAATTCCTTGAGGCTCCTCCTATCTTTGTTGGTTCCATCCATAATGAGTGTTGATGAGCGGATATTTTATACGCTTTTTGGGGTTAATTTCATATAGTTTTTAGTGTGTTTTAGTTAGATTTTAGTTTATTTTCAGTAGCTTTTAGGAAAAATTCATATTTCTGGACTTTACTATGAGTTTGTGTATTTTTCTGTGATTTCAGGTATTTTCTGGCTGAAATCGAGGGAGCTGAGCAAAAATTTGATTCAGGCTGGAAAAGGACTGCTGATGCTGTTGGATTCTGATCTCCCTGCACTCAAAATGGAGTTTCTGGAGCTACAGAACTCCAAATGGCGCGCTTCCAATTGCGTTGGAAAGTTGACATCCAGAGCTTTCCAGAAATATATAATAGTCCATACTTTGCTCAAGGATAGATGATGTAAACCGGCGTTCAACACCAGTTCTATGCTGCTGTCTGGCGTCCAGCGCCAGAAACAAGTTATGAGTTAGAGTTCAACGCCAGAGTTAGATCCAAAGTGGCATTGAACGCCCAAAACAGCCCTATGCACGTGAGAAGCTTTAGTCTCAGCCCCAGCACACACCAAGTGAGCCCCAAAAGTGGATTTCTGCACCATCTATCATAGTTTACTCATTTTCTGTAAACCTAGGTTACTAGTTTAGTATTTAAACAACTTTTAGAGATTTATTTTGTATCTCATGACATTTTTAGATCTAAACTTTGTACCTTTTGATGGCATGAGTCTCTAAACTCCATTGTTGGGGGTGAGGAGCTCTGCTGTGCCTCGATGAGTTAATGCCAGTATTTATGTTTTTTATTCAATCATGTTTGTTCCTATCTAAGATATTCATTTGTGCCTTATTATGATGAATGTGATGATCTGTGACACTCATCACCATTCTCAACCTATGAACGTGTGCCTGACAACCACCTCCATTCTACATTAGATTGAATGAGTATCTCTTAGATTCCTTAATCGGAATCTCCGTGGTATAAGCTAGAATCCATTGGCAGCATCCTTGAGAATCCGGAAAGTCTAAACCTTGTCTGTGGTATTCCTAGTAGGATTCTGGGATTGGATGACTGTGATGAGCGTCAAACTCGCGAGTGTTGGGCGTTGTGACAGACGCAAAAGGATAGCGAATCCTATTCCGGTATGATCGAGAACCTACAGATGATTAGCCGTGCGGTGACAGCGCACCTGGACCATTTTCACTGAAAGGAAGGATGGTAGCCATTGACAACGGTGATCCTCCAACACACAGCTTGCCATAGGAGGGACGTGCGTGCGTGAAGAAGAAGATAGAGAGAAAGCAGAGATTCAAAAGGCAAAGCATCTCCAAAACTCCAACATATTCTCATTTACTGCATAACAAGTAACCTTTAATTCATGCTCTCTTGTTCATTTGCAAGTCAATTGATAGCCACTAATTAATATCCTGACTAAGAGTTACAAGATAACCATAGCTTGCTTCAAGCCAACAATCTCCGTGGGATCGACCTTTACTCACGTAAGGTATTACTTGGACGACCCAGTGCACTTGCTGGTCAGTTGTGCAGAATTACATAGTGTGAAGTAATTTTCGTGCATCAAGTTTTTGGCGCCGTTGCCGGGGATTGTTTGAGTTTGGACAACTGACGGTTTATTTTGTTGCTTAGATTAGGAAAAATTTTTCTTTTTGGTTTAGAGTCTTTTATTATTTATACATTGTTAAAATACTTTAAATTTATAGCTCAATTAGTTAGAGCGTGGTGCTTATGTTCTTGGTAATTGGCTATCCTATTTTTTAAAATCTTTTTCAAAAATAATTTTTCTTTGAATAAATCTTGTGCCAAACTCTAAGTTTGGTGTTTTCTTGTTGATTTTTCTTTGTTTTTCGAAAATTTTAGTTTGGTTTTCTAAAAATTTTATGTTTGGTTTTCTTTCTTCATGTTCTTGTGTTCTTGTGAGTCTTCAAAGTGTTCTTGAGTTTTCCTTGTATCTTGATCTTAAAATTTTTAAGTTTAGTATTCCTTAGTGTTTTCCCTCCAAAATTTTCGAAAACAAGGAGCATTAGATCTAAAAATTTTAAGTCTTGTGCTATTTTATTATTTTTCTCTTTCCTCACTAAATTCAAAAATATCTTTTCTCTCTATTTTTAAAAACAAATTTTCGAAAATTATTTTTAAAATTCAGATTTTTCTTTTTTCAAAAATTTAAAATCTTTTTCAAATCATATCTTTTTCAAAACTTCCTGATCACTTTCTCTCTCCTCATTTTTTTTTGAAAAATATTCACCTATTTTTATTTATTTTATCTTAATTTATTTTATTTTCGAAATAATTAAATAAATAAATAAATAAATAAAAATAAATATTTTTTTTATCATCCCCCTTTCTCCATCATGGATCTAAGTGGAAATGAACAGTCCAGGAGGACTCTGGGGTCATATGCTAACCCCTCTACTGCTTCATATGGGAGTAGTATCTGCATACCCTCCATTGGAGTCAGTAGCTTTGAGTTGAATCCTCAGCTCATTATCATGGTGCAGCAAAGCTGCCAATATTCCAGTCTTCCACAGGAAGAACCTACAGAGTTTCTGGCACAGTTTTTACAAATTGCTGACACAGTACATGATAAGGAGGTAGATCAGGATGTCTACAGATTATTACTGTTTCCATTTGCTGTAAAAGACCAAGCCAAGAGGTGGTTAAATAACCAACCTAAGGCTAGCATAAGGACATGGAAACAGCTGACAGAAAAATTCCTGAATCAATACTTTCCTCCAAAACGGATGACACAGCTAAGGCTAGACATCCAAGGCTTTAAACAAGGAGATAATGAATCTCTTTATGATGCCTGGGAGAGATACAGAGAGATGCTAAGAAAATGCCCCTCTAAAATGTTTTCAGAGTGGGTTCAGTTAGACATCTTCTATTATGGGCTTATAGAAAGAGCTCAGATCTCTTTAGATTGCTCAGCTGGTGGATCTATCCACATGAGAAAGACAATTGAAGAAGCTCAAGAGCTCATTGATACAGTTGCCAGAAATCAGCATTTGTACCTAAGTAGTGACTCTTCCATGAAAGAAGAGGCTAAAACAGTAACTGCTGAACTCAGTCCTGCAGAGCAAGCTGCTGAATTCAATCAACAATTGGATTTTCTAACAAAGCAGTTAGCTGAATTCAAGGATAAACTACAAGAGACAAGGATAGCTAATATAAACATGGAAGAACAATTGAAGCAAACAAAGCAGCAGTTGTCAAGACAATTAACAGAAGAATGCCAAGCAGTCCAATTAAGTAGTGGGAAAACATTAAATACCCCACCTCAAGGCAGCAAGAAGCCAAGAAATGAGCAAACCATCCAAAATCCACCAGAGGACAGTAAGAGCCCAGGGAAAAATAATTCTGGCGCTAAAACGCCAGAAACAAGCAAGGATCTGGCATTGAACGCCCAAAAGGAGCACAGTTCTGGCGTTCAGAAGCCAGGAAGAACTGGGAAGCTGGCGTCTAACGCCACTCCAGCTCCTAACTCTGGCATTCAATTGCCAGTGAGGGATCAGACACACACAAGTGTTGATGACAACCCATCTAAAAAGGCTTCCTCAACCACTTCTGTAGGAAATAAACTTACAGCAACTAAGATTGAGGAATATAAAGCCAAGATACCTTATCCTCAAAAACTCCGCCAAGAGGAGCAGGATAAGCAATTTGCTCGCTTTGCAGATTATCTCAGGACTCTTGAAATAAAGATTCCATTTGCAGAGGCACTTGAGCAAATACCTTTTTATGCCAAGTTCATGAAAGAGATCTTGAGTCATAAGAAGGATTGGAGAGAAACTGAAAGAGTTCTCCTCACTGAAAAATGCAGTGCAGTCATTCTGAAAAGCTTCCCTGAAAAGCTTAAAGACCCTGGGAGTTTTCTGATACCATGCACATTAGAAAGTAATTGTACCAAGACAGCTTTATGTGATCTTGGGGCAAGCATCAACCTAATACCTGCATCCACTATCAGAAAGCTTGGTTTAACTGAAGAAGTTAAACCAACCCGGATATGTCTCTAACTCGCTGATGGCTCCATTAAATACCCATCAGGCGTGATTGAAGACATGATTGTCAGAGTTGGGCCATTCGCCTTTCCCACTGACTTTGTAGTGCTGGAAATGGAGGAGCACAAGAGTGCTACTCTCATTCTAGGAAGACCCTTCCTAGCAACTGGACAAACTCTCATTGATGTCCAACAGGGGGAAATAACCCTGAGAGTCAATGAGGATGAGTTTAAGTTGAATGCTGTCAAAGCCATGCAGCATCCAAACACATCAAAAGACTGCATGAAAGTTGATCTTATTGACTCTTTGGTAGAAGAGATCAACATGGCTGAGAGTCTTGAATCAGAGTTGGAAGACATCTTTAAAGATGTTCAGCCTGATTTGGAGGATTCAGAGGAAATGAAAGAGCCTCTGAAATTTCCTCTGGAAGAGGAAAAACCTCCTAAAGCCGAGCTCAAACCATTACCACCATCCCTGAAATATGTATTTCTGGGAGAAGGTGACACTTTTCCAGTGATCATAAGCTCTGCTTTAGATCCACAGGAAGAGGAAGCACTTATTCAAGTGCTAAGGACACACAAAACAGCTCTTGGGTAGTCTATAGGTGACCTTAAGGGCATAAGCCCAGCTAGATGCATGCACAAAATCTTATTGGAGGATAATGCGAAACCAGTGGTTCAACCACAGAGGCGGCTAAATCCGACCATGAAAGAAGTGGTGCAGAAAGAGGTCACCAAATTACTGGAGGCTGGGATTATTTATCCTATTTCTGACAGCCTCTGGGTGAGCCCTGTCCAAGTTGTCCCCAAAAAGGGAGGCATGACGGTGGTTCATAATGAAAAGAATGAACTGGTTCCTACAAGAACAGTTACAGGGTGGCGCATGTGTATTGACTACAGAAGGCTCAATACAGCCACCAGAAAGGATCATTTTCCTTTACCATTCATAGACCAGATGCTAGAAAGACTGGCAGGTCATGATTATTACTGCTTTTTGGATGGCTACTCAGGCTATAACCAGATTGCAGTAGATCTCCAGGATCAAGAGAAAACAGCATTCACATGTCCATCTGGAGTGTTTGCTTATAGAAGGATGCCATTTGGGCTGTGTAATGCGCCTGCAACCTTTCACAGATGCATGCTCTCTATTTTCTCTAATATGGTGGAAAAATTTCTGGAAGTCTTCATGGATGACTTCTCAGTATATGGAGACTCATTCAGCTCCTGTCTTGATCACCTGAAACTAGTTCTGAAAGGATGCCAAGAGACCAACCTGGTTTTAAACTGGGAAAAATGTCACTTTATGGTGACTGAAGGGATTGTCCTTGGGCATAAAATTTCAAACAAGGGAATAGAGGTGGATCAAGCAAAAATAGAGGTAATTGAAAAATTACCACCACCTGCCAATGTTAAGGCAATCAGAAGCTTTCTGGGGCATGCAGGATTCTATAGGAGGTTTATAAAGGATTTTTCAAAAATCGCAAAACCTCTGAGCAATCTGCTAGCTGCTGACACACCATTTGTGTTTGACACAGAGTGTCTGCAGGCGTTTGAAACGCTGAAAGCCAAGCTAGTCACAGCACCAGTTATTTCTGCACCAGATTGGACAGTACCATTTGAGCTAATGTGTGATGCTAGTGATCACGCCATTGGTGCAGTGCTGGGGCAGAGGCATGACAAGCTTCTGCACGTCATTTATTATGCTAGCCGCATTTTAAATAATGCCCAGAAAAATTACACAACCACAGAAAAAGAATTGCTTGCAGTGGTTTATGCCATTGATAAGTTTAGATCATACTTGGTAGGATTAAAGGTGACTGTGTATACTGACCATGCTGCTCTCAAATATCTACTCACAAAGCAGGATTCAAAACCCAGGCTCATAAGATGGGTGTTGCTTCTGCAAGAGTTTGGTATAGATATAAGAGACAGAAAGGGGACAGAGAACCAAGTGGCTGATCATCTGTCCCGGATAGAGCCAGTAGAAGGGGTTCTGCAACAAACAGCTTTACTCTGCCATGGTCCGGTATGGGATTCGCCACAAGGTGGCGACTCCATATCATCCACAGACTAATGGACAAGCTGAAGTCTCTAACAGAGAGCTAAAAAGAATCCTAGAACAGACTGTAAGTACCCGTAGAAAGGATTGGGCAAGAAGCTTGGATGATGCTCTGTGGGCATACAGAACAGCATTCAAAACTCCTATAGGGACTTCCCCATACCAACTTGTGTATGGTAAGGCATGTCACCTGCCCGTGGAACTGGAACATAAAGCCTACTGGGCAACCAGATTCCTAAATTTTGATGCCAAATTAGCTTGAGAAAAAAGATTGCTCCAGCTAAATGAACTAGAGGAATTCAGATGCACTACTTTCGAAAATGCCAAGCTTTATAAAGAAAAATAAAAAAAATGGCATGACAGGAAGCTGTCATCTAGAATCTTTGAACCAGAACAAAAGGTTCTGTTGTTTAACTCTAGGCTCAGGCTATTCCCCGAGAAACTGAAGTCCCGGTGGAGGGGACAATATGTGATTACAAGTGTATCACCATATGGTTATGTGGAGCTTCAAGATATTGATTCTGATAAGAAGTTCATTGTTAATGGACAGAGAATCAAGCACTATCTTGAAGGCAATGTTGAGCAAGAGTGCTCAAGGCTGAAACTAGATTAAAGCTCAGCAAGGTCCAGCTAAAGACAATAAAGAAGCGCTTGTTGGGAGGCAACCCAGCCATGGGGCATCACTTCCTCTAAGCATTTTGCCCTATTCTTGATTTTATTTGTTTATATAAAGTTCATTGATCCTAAGGTAAAGAGTCAATTGTATAAGTTCACAGGGTTATAGAAGGATTCTGCACGCAAAACAGAGAAAAAGAGCTCACTGGCAAGAAAACGCCAGTAAAAGTCTGTTTTGGGCGTTCAACGCCCAACAGAAGCATCCACTGGGCGTTGAACGCCAGTAAGGATAGCCATCTGGGCATTGAACGCCAGAAAGAAGCTCTTTCTGGGCGTTTAACGCCAGATTTACAGCGTTCTGGGCGTTCAGAAAAACGCCCAGTAACAAAGGACTTCCGGGAGTTCAACGCCAGAAATAAGCAGCAGCTGGGCGTTGAACGCCCAGGAGAAGCAGCATTTGGGCGTTGAACGCCCAAAACATGCAGCGTTTGGGTGTTCAAATGCCAGGATGGTGGGGAGGAGGTAAATTCGTTTTTTTTCATATTTTTCATCTTAATCCTAATTTTCATGTTCCAATTCATGATTTCTTGCATAAACATGTTAAGAACCCTGATTTCTAAAATCCCTAATTTCTAAAAACCCTTCTTTAAAAATATTAAATGTATCTTAATCCATAAGCACAAATCCTTTTTTTTTCAATCCAACTCAACTCTTTTTTAAAATTTTCAAAACAAATCTCTCTCTTTTCATTCAAAAATCTTTTCAACTATGCAATATCTTTTTCAAATATCCATACTATCTTTTTCAAAATTCCAAATCTATCTTTTTTAAATATTTTTCATATCTTTTGTTATCATATTTTTTTTCTAAAAATCATATCTTCTATCTTATCTTTCTCCCTATTTTTCGAAAACCCACCCCCTCTCCCTTTAAATATGGGTTCGGCTTCCCTCCCCTCCCATTTACCATTGCACCTAGCTCTCCTTCTCTCCCTCTCCTTTCTTTTCTTTTTGCTTGATGACAAGCAAACCTCTAAGTTTGGTGTGCTTATTCGTGATCACTAAGATCAAGGCTCCTAAAGGAAAACAACCCACTCCAAGAGGCAAGAAAGAAAGAGTTCCAAAACCACTTTGGAATCAAGGGAAGTTCTTAACTAAAGAACATTCAGACCATTATTACAAAATAATGGGTCTAAGATCAGTGATCCCGGAAGCTAGATTCGAGCTGAAAGAAGACGAATATCCGGAGATCCAGGAGCAAATTCGAATCAGGAACTGGGAGATCCTAGCTAATCCTGAATCGAAAGTGGGAAGGAATATGGTCCAGGAGTTCTATGCTAATATGTGGCATACAGACAGGCAAAGACTATCTGGATCTGCTATCTATGACTATCAGACCTTGGTCAGAGGAAAGATTGTTCATACCCATCCTGACAAGATCAGGGAGATCTTAAAGCTACCTCAGCTGAAAGATGATCCAGACTCCTTCAATAGGAGAATGATGAGAACAGACAAGGGCCTGGATAAGATTCTAGAGGATATATGTATCCCTGGAGCCAGGTGGACCACCAGCACGAAGGGTGTTCCAAATCAACTCAAAAGAGATGATCTCAAACCAGTCGCTAGAGGATGGCTGGATTTCATTGGGCATTCTCTGCTGCCCACTAGCAACCATTCTGAAGTCACTATTAGAAGAGCAGTGATGATCCATTGCATCATGATGGGAAAAGAAGTGGAAGTTCATCAACTGATTTCAACTGAATTTTACAAAATTGCAAACAAAAATTCCAAAGATGCCAGGTTGGCTTATCCAAGCTTGATTTCTATGCTCTGCAAGGACGCTGGAGTAAGGATGGGAATAACTGAGTATATCTCAATTGAGCAACCAATCACCAAAGCATCAATGGAAAAACAACAAGCACAGGATGACCCCATCAAGAAGAAAACACAGGAATTTCTCCCAGAAATCCCTCAATATGAATACTGGGAGTATCTTGAAACATCAGTTACCAAGATGCAAGAAGCTATGGAACAAATAATGAAAGAACATACGGAACAAAGTAGCATTCTTTGCTATTTGATTAAAGAACAGGAGGAGCAAGGGCGCGACTTAAGGGAATTGAAGCGCCAGAAATTATCTCTTGAAGGACCAAGCACCCCGCAGATTAGAGGAATATCCACTCCCCAGAACAAAGGTTGTTAAATTCCAATCTTAGCCTTAACTCTGTGATAACTGTTCTTATTCTAGTTTTACCTTAGGAGTCATATAGTAGTAATTAGTATCTATATTTTTGATTTTATCTCCAATTAAGCTATAATTTAATTTTCTCATCATCATCAAACATGAATAAAATAGAAGAATTTCTTTAGAATAAGAGGCAATAATTTTCGAGTTTTTAATAAGAACATTCTAATTATTTACATATGGTGGCAATGCTTTCTGTCTTCTGAATGAATGCTTGAACAGTGCATATGTCTTTTGAATTTGATGTTTAAGACTGTTAAATATGTTGGCTCTTGAAAGAATGATGAACATGAGACATGTTATTGATAATCTGAAAAATCATAAGAATGATTCTTGAAGCATGAAAAAGCAGCAAAGAACAAAGCTTGCAGAAAAAAAAATTATAGAAAGAAAAAGAAAAATCAAGCAGAAAAAGCCAATAACCCTTAAAACCAAAAGGCAAGGGTAAATAAAAAGGATCCCAAGGCTTTGAGCATCAGTGGATAGGAGGGCCTAAAGGAATAAAATCCCGACCTAAGCGGCTAAAA
>NC_029787.2:88559727-88611183 GCF_000816755.2 Arachis ipaensis | reverse complement strand
ACAAAGTGCTTAGGGCCACGGCCAAGACTCATAAAGTAGCTGTGTTCAAGAATCAACATACTAAACTAGGAGAATCAATATCACTATCTGAATTCTGAGTTCCTATAGATGCCAATCACTCTGAGCTTCAATGGATAAAGTGAGATGCCAAAACTGTTCAGAAGCAAAAAGCTACTAGTCCCGCTCATCTAATTAGAATCTGAGCTTCACTCAAAAACTCTGAGATATTATTGCTTCTTAAATTATTTGTATTCTATTTTATTTATCTAGTTGCTTGAGGACAAGCAACAGTTTAAGTTTGGTGTTGTGATGAGCGGATATTTTATACGCTTTTTGGGGTTAATTTCATATAGTTTTTAGTGTGTTTTAGTTAGTTTTTAGTTTATTTTCAGTAGCTTTTAGGAAAAATTCATATTTCTAGACTTTACTATGAGTTTGTGTGTTTTTCTATGATTTCAGGTATTTTCTGGCTGAAATCGAGGGAGCTGAGCAAAAATCTGATTCAGGCTGAAAAAGGACTACTGATGCTGTTGGATTCTGACCTCCCTGCACTCAAAATGGATTTTCTGGAGCTACAGAACTTCAAATGGCGCGCTTCTAATTGCGTTGGAAAGGAGACATCCAGGGCTTTCCGGTAATATATAATAGTTTATACTTTGCTCAAGGATAGATGATGTAAACTGGCGTTCAACGCCAGTTCCATGCTGCTGTCTGGCGTCCAGCGCCAGAAACAAGTTAGGAGTTGGAGTTCAACGCCAGAATTGGATCCGAAGCTGGCGTTGAACGCCCAAAACAGCCCTATGCACGTGAGAAGCTTTAGTCTCAGCCCCAGCACACACCAAGTGGGCCCCAGAAGTGGATTTCTGCACCATCTATCATAGTTTACTCATTTTCTGTAAACCTAGGTTACTAGTTTAGTATTTAAACAACTTTTGGAGATTTATTTTGTATCTCATGACATTTTTAGATCTGAACTTTGTACCTTTTGACGGCATGAGTCTCTAAACTCCATTGTTGGGGGTGAGGAGCTCTGCTGTGCCTCGATGAGTTAATGCCAGTATTTCTGTTTTCTATTCAATCATGTTTGTTCCTATCTAAGATATTCATTTGTGCCTTATTATGATGAATGTGATGACCCGTGACACTCATCACCATTCTCAACCTATGAATGTGTGCCTGACAACCACCTCTGTTCTACATTAGATTGAATGAGTATCTCTTAGATTCCTTAATCGGAATCTCCGTGGTATAAGCTAGAATCCATTGGCAGCATCCTTGAGAATCCGAAAAGTCTAAACCTTATCTGTGGTATTCCTAGTAGGATTCTGGGATTGGATGACTATAACGAGCTTGAAACTTGCGAGTGCTGGGCGTAGTGACAGACGCAAAAGGATAGCGAATCATATTCTAGCCACTAATTAATATCCTGACTAAGAGTTGCAAGATAACCATAGCTTGCTTCAAGCCAACAATCTCCGTGGGATCGACCCTTACTCACGTAAGGTATTACTTGGACGACCCAGTGCACTTGCTGGTTAGTTGTGCGGAATTACATAGTGTGAAGTAATTTTCGTGCATCAAGTGTCATCATTGAAGTTCACATTTCCTAAAACACAATTAGGACCAAACTCATAGCCAAAGTGAGAATTCATAGTGGAAAAACAAAATAAATCTAACAAAAAACTAGAAACAAGCAAAATACAAACCTATTCACACTATTCACATATATACAATAACCAATAACATAACACCATTGCAATTCCCCGGCAACGGTGCCATTTTGATGATTGGACTTTTGTGTGGTCTAGAATTCACAATTGAAGTCTCGTTGTAAAGTATAGCTTCTAAACCAACAATAATCCTTTCATGCAAAAATTTGGTTGTTACAAGTAACAAACCCCTAAATTTATAAACCGAAGTATTGAACCTCGGGTCGTTCTCCCTAGGAATTGAAAACAAGTGTTCTTGTTATTGGTTATGAGTTGTATATTTTGGGGTTTTTGATGAGAAACATGAAAAGTAAATGGAAATAAAATTCAAATAACAAAAAGTCTTGGCAAGGTTTGGTGGTCAAGGATCTCTATCCCTATCACTAACCACAACATGAGAATTGGCAAGGATCAACCCCATTAAGTCATCCTATAACTAATAAAGGAAAGTCAAATGAGCTATGTCAATCCAAGTCCATAAGTCCTAGTTCTCCACCAATTCAATTAGTGAGATCTAGAGTTAATGGCTCCCAATCGTCAATCACTTAGACATTAGTAACTCAAGAGTTCCCAAGTTACCTCCACAAGCTAAGAGCATTAAAATCTACTCTAACATCTTCTCAAGCATTACTTGGAAGGAAAAAGAATAAAGTATAGTAAATCAACAACAAGAATAAAATATAACAACAACTAATTGCAAAGAATTAACAACAACAACTAAAAGAAGCACAATTATTATGAATTACCTCAACTTGAATTGAAAGAAAAGAGAAGGAACAAGAGTAGATCTACAACAAAATATAGAAGCAACATAAAGGAAATTACAACAAAAGAATAGAAGAAGATGATTGCAACAACAAAGAATTAAGAAGAAAAAGTAGAGGGAAGCATGAATGAAAACCTAGATCTAAGAACTAATCCTAATACTAATTCCTAATCCTAGAGAGAAGTGAGAGCTTCTCTCTCTAAAAAGTAACTTTTCCTCCCAAACTAATCTAAAATAAACTAATGATCAGAAGTATCTTAATTCCCTTTCAATCCTTGGCTTAAATAGCATCAGAAATAAGTTAGATTGGGCCCACAAGGCTTCTAAAATCGCTGGCCATGAGTTGCATTAAGTGAATTGTGTGCATCCATCGGCACGTACGCGTACCGTGCGCGTGCGCGCCCCTATGCGAAACTTAACCATGGCAAATCTTATATCATTTCGAATCCCCGCATGTTAGCTTTCCAACGCAACTGGAACTGCATCATTTGGACCTCTGTAGCTCAAGTTATGGTCGATTTAGTGCGAAGAGGTCGGCTTGATAGCTTTTGCGATTCCTTCATTTCTTCATGAATTCTCCATTTATACATGCTTTTTCTTCATTCCCTTGATCCAATATTTGCCTCCTAAATCTGAAATCACTTAACAAACATATCAAGGCATCTAATGGAATCAAGGTGAATTGAATTTAGCTACTTTAAGACCTAAAAGCATGTTTTCACTCTTAAGCACAATTAAAGGAGAAGTTATAAAACCATGCTATTTCATTGAATAAGTGTGAGGAGAAGATGATAAAACCCCCTAAATTCAATACAAGATAAACCCTACAAATGGGGTTTATCAAGGATATCATCAAATCTTGGGTCTTGTTGCTTTATCCTCTCTTTGTAGCTCCGGGTGGAGCTCATTTGCTTCACCATCAACATCCTATCTATGTTGGAGGGGCTATAGTCAATGGCTTTCCCCCTAACATAACTCAGATAGCCATAAGTTTGCCCTGGTTGTGGCACTGCATTGGCATAGAATTCTCTGACCAAACTCTCTACCACCTTCCTTGGTGGGTTGCACAATAGTGCCCATCCTCTGTTGTTGATCTCCCTATTGATCTCAGGATGTTCATTCCTCCCAAGTTGGAAGCCAACCTCCGGAATGATTTGCCTCTCACTCACCCAACCATAAAATTGGTTTTGGTTGAATGATGAGAAGAACTTGTATTCATTGTAGCTTGAGGATCCGGAAGTTGGTTCCTTGGTCTTTCTCTTCTTTGATGAGGAAGCTCTTGGTGGTGCCATGGGAGTGGAAAAAATTTTGAAAGGTTGAAGAAAAATTAAAGAAGAGGTAAAGAATGGAGAGCATAGCAAGGGTTTGCTGTACAACACCAAAATTAGGATTTGATTGTCCCTAATCAAGTAGAAGAAAGGAAGAAGTAAGGGAACAAAAAGAAGAGGAAGTGCAGAGGTTTGGGTGTGAAGTTGGGTTTGAAGTGTGGAGGGAATTAGAGGGTTAAGTAGCTTTTATAAGAGAAAGAGTAGTCTGGAGGGTGGGGAAGGTGGGAAGTAAAAACAATTAATTGTTTTCCCACTTAGGAGTGGCGCCTAGCGTGGGGTGAGGCACCAATCCTTGCCTTTTTGCTTTCTTCAGATGTTGAGTTCCAAACTGCAAGTACACTTTGACTCCTTGCTTGATGAACTATCAATCATGTGGGTCCCACCTCTTCTGAAATTGAAAACCGAAAACCCCATCAGTAATGACAAAAAAGAATCCTTCACATTCCCTATATTATGAGTCAATTAAATTGTAATTGATGAGTGTCCCTTGGGATACCAAACTTAATCTCATTGCATCTAATAAATTGGTTTCATCATTGGGTTTTAATATGTTCATAAGGGTGGAATAGATTTACTTCTTTCACATTCCTTTTCTTCCAATCCCTTCGTACACATCAAAACCACCTTTTATGCACCCACCAATTTATTAAATGCTTTCAAACTTGAATCGTGTTGGGTTCGCTATGTGAACTTCTTATGGTGATGGCCATACCAAACTTAATCTCTGGGCTTACTTTCAAAATTAATTTATTCAGGTGGTTGTAAGCCTGAATTAAGTGGGATAGTGGCCACACCAAACTTAGCTCTTTAGCTAGTTCTTAGTAAGTGATTATGCAACCTTGTACTCCCAGTAAACAAAAGAGAATAAACTAAAGAACTATCAACTGAGAGACTGAAATTAAAACTACCTAACTTAACAGTCATAAACTACTTTTAGAAAGTAAGAAATTAAAAAGGATACAGAGTGTTGGGGTGCCTCTCAACTAGCGCTTCTTTATCATCACTAGCTTGACATTCCTCATTCTTTAGTTGAGATTGTAGCTCACTCTCTGCTCATCCAGTGAGTCTCCTAAGTAATGCTTGAGTCTACGGCCATTTACAGTGAAAGTTCTCTGTGTCTTGTCCTCCATGAGCTCTACATGTCCATAGGGAGACACCTTGAGGATGGTGAAGGGTCCAAACCATCGAGACTTAAGCTTCCCTGGGAAGAACTTGAGCCTTGAATTGTATAGCAGCACTTTCTGACCTTCTGTGAACTCTCTCCTTGCTATCTTTTGATCATGCCATTTTTTTGTGTTTTCTTTGTAAATTTTGGCATTCTCATAAGCTTGATTTCTGAATTCTTCCAGTTCGTTGAGTTGCATTAGCCTTCTCTCCCCAGCAGCTTGATGGTCAAAATTTAATATTTTTAGAGCCCAAAATGCTCTATGTTCAAGCTCAACTGGTAAGTGACAAGCATTTCCAAACACCAATTGGTATGTAGACATCCCAATAGGTGTCTTTATGGAGGGTAGAATCTTGCTAGAAACTTGTTCACAACCTCATTGATGCACCACTATTTCGTGGTACATTTTGTACTTAATTGAGTGGATTTTATCCACTAAACTCACACTTATTCATATAATTCACATGTTTTACATTTTCCTTCCTAATTTTGTGCTATGATTGAAAACATGCTTCTTTGGCCTTAAATTTGCTAATTTTAATCCTCTCTTATTACCATTCGATGTCGTGATATGTTTGTTAAGTGTTTTCAGGGTTAATAGGGCAGGAATGGCTTAGAGGATAGAAAGGAAGCATGCAAAAGTGGAAGGAATACAAGAATTGAAGGAATTGCTAAGCTGTCAAGCCTGAAATTTAGATTTCTGTCTTTGTTTAATTTAGTTTCTCTTCTACTTTTATTTGTATTAGCATTCTAGTTTTTATTTCCTCTTGTTACTATGAATTCTCACCCCTTTGGCTATGAGTTTGGTAACAATTATGTTGTAGGAAATGAAAGCTACAATGGGAACATGCATCAAGGCTGGGACAATCAAAGATGGGAGGAGCCACAAGGATTTGATCAACCCTTGTGACATCTAACCTCCACTAATTTACTATGAGCAAGAGCCATTCCAAGGTGCGTACCAAAACAATAGCTATGGTGGGCCCCCTTGTAGTTACCAACAAGCCCCACCATATGCCTATGAACCCCCTCCTCAACATAGCTTTGAACCACCATACTCACAAGCCACCTACTACCAAACACCCTCATATGATCCTAACCCTTATCCCTCATACCAATTACCTTATGAACCATATGAACCATATATGGAGCCACCCCAATTCCAACCTAATTACTTCCAAGAACCACCACCTCCATACACACCTTGTCCATATCCATCAACCCAAGAGGCATATGATCCTAATTATGCAATCTAAGCGGAACAAGTGTCAAGAGATCATCTCAAGGAAACACTGGATCAATTTCAAGCAACCCTTCATCAATTGGAGCAAGTGGGAAACCGGAAATCACACGAAACTCTCATGGCTAAAGAATCTCCACTTGAGAACAATGGATTGAAGTGTGTTGTGCAACAAGTGGAAAAGATGGAGAGTGTTGAACCACCACACCCTTATTACGATGAACCACCCTTATATCATGAACCCTTCCTCCCAAGCAATGAACCTTTATATCGACCCCAATCTTTAATGCATGACACTCTTGGTGTTCTTCTTTAATTGCAAAGAAAGATGCAAAGGGAAGAACTAGAATTCACGGCTACCTTGACCGAGGTAGTAAATCGATTAGCTTTCCAATATTTGGACACTCAAGGAACTCCCATGGCTACATGTGGAGAATCAATAGAAGAGCGTAGCATGAAGGAGACACTAGAAACTCTGGTGGACAATGAGGAACATGATTTTGTATTGGAACAAGTGGAGGAAGCCGTAATAGTCGAAGAGGAAGAAGTGGTCGAAGACTTAGGAGATGTCGAACCTCCATGGAAATCTAGAGTTGTAGAGTATTCCTCCAATAAGATTGAAATTGATGTCAAGGAGGCTAGTGCACAACCTCCATGGCATATTTCTTATGAAGAATTGGATGGGATAGATCAAGAAGCAAGTTCCCTTGGTGATGATGATCATGAATCTAGTCTTCCTAGTGATGAAGCTACATCCGAAAATGAACTCCTTGGGTATGAAAAATCTACTTTGAGTAAGTTTGAGAATGATGTGGAAGTGGAAGTCATTCGGAAAGGATGGACGGGAGTTGAGTTTGCTTTGTCAAGATCGTTGGAGACTTCTCTACCTAGGTTGCCATCTAGTCCTCCACTTGAGTTGGTAAAACTTATCTCTATTCACTTTACTGTCCCACTTGAGTATGGTATTCTTGAAACGGATGGTCAACTTAGGAGGCTTTGTGGCATTAAGTGTAAGAGAAGGATGTTTAGTGGTTGAAGTTGCAAATCAAGGCTCATCAAGCTTGATATTTCAAGAGTTAGATGTAACGGCTCAACTGGTGATAATTTGGTTAGATCTAAAAGAAGAGTTTGGTACTACATTGAGAATTCAGACTGCTTGCCACCCGGTTGGGACAATGGTGATCCACTTCAAGACGGGTGTAGAAACAAGATTTGGGATCCGCGAATATATGAGGATCAATTTTGGGAGTTCAGAGCTTGTGAAGAACTCCATCAAAGCTTGGGGAATTTACTTGGTATTGATAGAGCTTATTGGGAATCCAAGCATTAGTGGCAGTTTCAAGATGAGTTCAAGCTCAAGCCACCATGACAAGGAGCTCACCAAATGTCCAACTTAAGGACAATAACTAAAAGTGCTAGGTGGGAGACAACCCACCATGGTATGATCCTCTTTTTTATTAGTTTTAATTTATTTCTGTCAGTCTTAATTTCCAGTTCTGCATATTTACTTTTATTTTGCATTACAAAAAAAAAAAGAGGGAATCGACACGCAAGCGTCTACGACGCGCACGCGTTGTATGTGTATGCACAAATGAACAGAGAGTTGCGCGAGAGCCGAGCGGGAGGGGTGCTAGGCGCATAGCCAGACCCACGCGTCTGCAATTTTGCCAATTCACGCGTAAGCATCAGCGATGCGTACACATGGAATGAAATATCGGCGTAGTAAGGTAATTGAATAGAGAGATGGGCTGCCACTGTGCTGGAATCACGCATCAGTGTGCACTTTTGGCCACCCACGTGTACGCGTGATGCACACGGGCGCGTTGCACCCTGTTTTTCATTTCTTACTTCTTTCTCTCTCCTTTCTCCTTCTTTCCTCCTCTTTTCTTACTTTCTTCTTCTTCTTCATTTCTCTAACTTCTCATCCTTATTCTCTTTCATTCTATTTTCCTTATTGTATTTTCATACTTCCACTCATTGCATTTTAATTTTGTGCTTGTTTTTATTTTCTTTTCTAAATTTGATACTTTTTCTTCGGTGTTGAATTTTCTTGCTCAACTGTTGAATATCTCTTGCATTATTCCAGTGCTTCATGACTTGTTTTATTCTGATTTGGTATTATTATTCATAAGTCAATGCTAATCTTTTATGATACTTGCATTCCATTTGCATTGATATGCACTTATACTATCTTGCATTACCAACACTCTTTTCCCCATTGTTGCAACTTTTGCACTATTGATATGCCATTTGCTTCTACTATTTTCTCACTTGCATATTATAGCTACCATGTAGCTGAGACCCTCATTATTTGGCATTAACCCACTCATATTTTATTTGTTTTCTTATCTTTATTTCTGGGTTACTTTTCTTCCCTTCTCTCTTCTTTCAGGATGGCCACCGAGAAGGAAAAGGAAGAACTTTTATATGGGGTGACAAACAAGTCCTTACACACATTCTTTGGAGGCACCCATCCACTTGCACATCTTAGCATGCACCGAGGACGGTGCAACTTTTAAGTGTGGGGAGGTTGATACCGACTTCCATGGGTTAGTTATTCCTGTTTCAACACCAATGTTTAATTTTTCTTGTTAAATTAGTTGTTGCATTTACATGTTTGATTGCATGTTTGTTTAATTTTGTGCATGTTCTTCTACCACTACTTGGTTGGAGTGATAAGTTCTTTTTCAAGACCCTTTTTATAGCATTTCACTAATTTAAATTAAAACTTTTTTGTTAAACTTGTTTGAAGATTGTAATTTGGAACATAGTTTATAGCTAAGAACACACAACCTGTGAGATTTTGAGCTTAATTATATGGTTACATTATTTAACCATGATTTATATTCTTGTGTGTTTTCTTCTCTATGATTGCAATCTATAGTTTGTTCCATTCTATATGTCCATTGTTTAGTATATATTCATGCATACATATGATTGAGGCCATCAATTGTTATTAGCTCACTTATCCCAAATAGCCTACCATTTCATTTGCCTTTATTTGTCACTTTGAGCCTTTTTAACCCCCAATTGTTTTATATTACCACATCACTAGCCTTAAGTGGAAAAATAATTAATTACCCCAATTGAATCTTTGGTTAGCTTAAGATAGAGAGTGTGTGTCAACTAAGTGTGGGGAAATGTGGGAACTTGGGTTGATGAGAATGTATTGTGTTTTTACTGACAAATATTGGAAATTTGGGTGCTTACTCATGTGAAATCAGAAAAACCATATGCATTGATATATTATATTTTCGTTTATGATAAATAAAAAAAGAAAAAAAAGAGAAAAGAAAAGAAATAAATGAATAGGGAATAAAAGTCACCCCAATGTTAAGTTCAATAAAAAGATCAATGCATATGTGATGAAATTAAAGAAAATTTGATACATAAGTATGTGAAATATACAAAAGAGGAATTTTGGGTAGCTAGGCATGATTTTAGAATTATATAGAGTATGCGTGTGTGTTAGTTGAGAATTTAGGTTAGTCAAAGATTCAAAGTATAAGTCACTTGGCCATACATGTATCCTCACCCTTACCATAGCCCCATTACAACCTTAAAAAACCCTCATGATGTTTGTATTTGTACATTAAATATTTATTGATTGGTTAGATGAAGAACAAAGTTTTAGAAAGCATGACTAGAGGAGATTAGAGTGAATTAACACTAGATACTTGAGCGATTAGAGTGCATATACACTTCCAGTAAAGGTTCAATCCTTGATTCTGTGTTCCCGGCTTTCATGAACTATCTTCTTACAAGTTTACTTGTCTCTTATTGTATGATTTGAATTAGTGGAATCCAGTTTATGTTTGTCTTGGAGAATTTGTTTACTTTTAACCAAGTAGGCAGAAGTATTTTTGCATGTAATTGCATTCATATAGATAGGTCGCATTTCATAAATTCCACCATTCCTCTTCACTCTTTTAGCTATCTTGAGCTTAGCACGAGGACATGCTAATGTCTAAGTGTGGGGAGATTTGATGCACCACTATTTCGTGGTACATTTTGTACTTAATTGAGTGGATTTTATCCACTAAACTCACACTTATTCATAAAATTCGCATGTTTTACATTTTCCTTCCTAATTTTGTGCTATGATTGAAAACATGCTTCTTTGGCCTTAAATTTGCTAATTTTAATCCTCTCTTATTACCATTCGATGCCGTGATATGTTTGTTAAGTGTTTTTAGGGTTTATAGGGCAGAATAGCTTAGAGGATGGAAAGGAAGCATGCAAAAGTAGAAGGAATACAAGAAATTGAAGGAATTGCTAAGCTGTCAAGCCTGACCTCTTCGTACTAAATTGATCATAACTTGAGCTACAAAGGTCCAAATGAAGCGGTTCTAGTTGCGTTGGAAAGCTAACGTCAGGGGCTTCAAAATGATATGCAATTTACCGTAGTTTCCATGCAGGTAAGTGACGCGCACACGTGCATCACGCGTACGCGTGACCTTGCAAAAGTTCAGCGACACGTACGTGTGGGTGACACGTACGCGTGATAGAGCCACATGCTACATGTATCAGAAAATGCTGGGGGCGATTTCTGGGCTATTTTTTGCCCAATTCCAAGTCCAAAAACACAGATTAGAGACTGCCGAGTGGAGGAATCTGGAGACAACATTCATTCACATAATTTTAGGATTTAGATGTAGTTTTCTAGAGAGAGGCTCTCTCCTCTCTCTAGGTTTTAAGGTTCTTAGCTTTAATTCTTCTCAAATTTAGATTTCTATTTCACTTTGATTTTGTTTTCTTCTACTCTTATTAGTTCTAGCACTTTAGTTTATCTATTTCTCTTGTTGGTTTATTTATTTTCCCAATTTAATTTATGAACTCTTCATGTTAGATTTGATTTTCTATTTAATGCAATTTAAGGTATTTCATATTTAGGATTGCTTTCTTCAATTTATGTTATTGATACTTTCAATTGGTTGTTTGTATTTTATTATCTCTTATTACTTTTCTATGCTTTTATGTTGTGCCTTCCAAGTGTTTGATAAAATGCTTGGTTGGATTTTAAATTAGCTTTTTATGTTCTTAGCTTAGATTGAGTAATTAGAGACTCTTGAATTGTCAAGGTCTCTTGTTGATTGACAATTGAAAGTTGCTAGTTGATTTGAATTCCACTAAATCTAGTTTTTCCTTAGGAGTTGACTAGGACTTGAGGAATCAAATTAATTTATCCACTTAACTTTCCTTCATAGTTAGAGGTTGACTAAGTGGAGCAATAGATGATTCTTGTCACAATTGATGATGATAATAAGGATAGAATTCTAATTATCAATCCTTGCTAGGACTTTTCTTAATTGTCAGTTTATTTCCGTGTCATTTAAATTCCTTATTCAACTTTTTAAAAACCCAAAAAGATACAATTCCATAACCAATAATAAATACACCTCCCTGTAATTCCTTGAGAGATGACTCGAGGTTTGAATACTTCAGTTATTATTTTTATTGGGGTTTGTTACTTGTGACAACCAAATTTTTTTTTGCATGAAAGGATTATTTGTTGGTTTAGAAACTATACTAGCAACGAGAATTCATTGAGGAATTCTAAACCGTCAAAAATCCGTTCATCACTTATCCCAAGTGGTCAAGCTCTCCTTGGGAAATGCTTCCAACCACTTTGCTGCCTTATCTCTGAGAGAAAAAGGGAACAAAAGTAGTCTGTAGGTGTCAGGGTGTACACCATTGGACTTTACAGTGTCACAAATACTCAAGAATGTAGTGAGATGTTGGTTTGGGTCCTCTTGGGCACCCCCTCTATATGAACAATTATTCTGGACAAGTGTGATGAATTGAGGTTTCAACTCAAAGTTGTTAGCATGAATCGTTGGCTTTAGAATGCTGCTGCCATAGTTTCCAGGATTTGGGTTGATATAAGAGCCTAAAACTCTCCTCTCTTGCCCAACATGATTGCCAGCATCTTCTCCAACATGGTTATGCACCTCTTCCTCCATAGTAGCTCCCAGATCTTCCTCCACTACTTCCTTTCCAACTATGCCTTTGCCTCTTGCTTCCCTCCTTAATCTAAGGAAGGACCTCTCAGGTTCACTATCGAAAGAGGATGAAGTTTCTCCCCTTCTACTTGTCATACATTCAACTAACAGCAAGCAGAGGACAAGTGAAGGAAACACTCTTGTTAAGACTGGTGGTTAGTTTGGTTGGTGCAATTAATCAAACAGTTAATAGAGAAAAGAGAAAAGATGGAAATATGAACAATGAATAGCTAAAATGATCAAAATAAAAGAATGAGAAAATTGATGAACTAAAAAAAATTAACAAGGTAACTAAAAGTGCTTAACCTAGCTACCCATCAATCTAATCATTGTGAAATTCAAACTAATCCCCGGCAACGGCGCCATAAAACTTGATGACCGGAATTCACTCCCCATATAAAATGAATCCGTTCTTTGGCAAGCGCACTAAAAATATCGTCAAGTAATAACCCACTAGGAGTGGGATCGTATCCACATAGATTGGTAGATTTGAGCAATTTTAATCAATGGGTGAATCAGTCAAGCTGAGCAATATAGAGTGTGATTACAGAATTGTAAATGAACAGGAATGTAAATGACTCAAAAGTAAAGAGAAGCAGTAAAGTGCAGAAAAGAAAATGCCAAGAATGTAAAGTGCAGAAACATAAATGACTTAATTGTAAATGTGAATGGGGAATAACAGAATGTAAAGAAAGCTATAAAGAATGTGGAAGATGAGAATAGGGGAAATTCATTGAGATCAGGAGATGTTGTTCTCTTTGGATTAACTCCAGCTCATCTCATCTTCAATCATGCAACTCATTGACCTTTTGGCAATCATGATTGATTGAGCCCCAATTCCTTGGTGACTCAATCTCTCAAATCTTGATAATCAGCCAATTCCTTGGTCTAATTGTTCATGAAGAGAGATATGCTTGGTCCCTGATTATACCACACATCCTCATAGATCCAAATAGTGGGTGGATTATATGTCACCATATCCAATCACCAAAACCCAGATCTACTCAAGTGTGAGAAGGGATTTCAAGCATGGTTTCATGTTTCCTTTTCCAAGGTTCCCATGAAACCCATTTTGCATTCAACCTCTTTCCCAAGATGATTGAACACTAGCATTAAAACGAAATTTCTTCTAGCAAATCAAAGAGAAGATGAAGAGAAGAAGAAATTCACTATCATTAATCCATCAAGTACAATAGAGCTCCCTCTCTTAATGAGAGGGAATTTAGCTACTTATAGCTTAAGAGAAAAATACAAGAGATGGAAGAGATGACGTGAAAAGTAAATCTAACTATACTTCAACAATACTACCACTCAACAACCCCTTCTCAATACTTTCAAGGGTTATTAATACTACTCCTAGCACTAGAATTAAGAAAAATACAAAAGAGAAAAGAAAATTACAACTAGAGGGAAATACAAGAGATGGAAGAGATGACGTGAAAAGTAAATCTAACTATACTTCAACAATACTACCACTCAACAACCCCTTCTCAATACTTTCAAGGGTTATTAATACTACTCCTAGCACTAGAATTAAGAAAAATACAAAAGAGAAAAGAAAATTACAACTGGAGCGAAAGAGAAACTCCAAAAACGTGACTCTCTAGGCTTGGCGTGTGACTGGCGCTTGAGTGGCGTGCCATGCCTAGCCACTGATTTTGGCTTGGCACGCCACACCCAGCTCCCCAAGTGGCATGCTTGATAAACCCCTATTTTATGATTCATCTTGTGCTCTGATGAGTGGATAATTTATACGCTTTTTGGTATTGTTTTTACATAGTTTTTAGTATGATTTGATTAGTTTTTAGTATCTTTTTATTAGTTTTTAATTAAAAATTACATTTCTGGACTTTACTATAAATTTGTGTATTTTTCTGTGATTTCAAGTAATTTCTGGCTGAAATTGAGGGACTTGAGCAAAAATCATATTCAAAGGCTGAAGAAGGACTGCAGATGCTGTTGGATTCTGACCTCCCTGCACTCAAAGTGGATTTTCTGGAGCTACAGGAGTCTAAATGGCGCGCTCTCAATTGCGTTGGAAAGTAGACATCCAGGGCTTTCCAGAAATATATAATAGTTCATACTTTGCCCGAGTTTAGACGACGCAAACTGGCGTTCAACGCCAGCTCTCTGCCCTATTCTGGAGTTAAACACCAGAAACAGGTTGCAAAGCAGAGTAAAACGCCAGAAACAAGTTACAAACTGGTGTTTAACTCCAAGGAAGACCTCTACATATGAAAGCTTCAATGATCAGCCCAAGCACACACCAAGTGGGCCCGGAAGTGGATTTCTACATCATTACTTATCTTTGTAAACCCTAGTAACTAGTTTAGTATAAATAGAACTTTTTACTATTGTTTTTACAATCTGGGGATCTTTTGTTAATCTTTAGATCATTTTGTACACGTTTAGGGGGCTGGCCATTCGGCCATGCTTGGACCTTGCTCTTATGTATTTTCAACGGTAGAGTTTCTACACACTATAAATTAAGGTGTGGAGCTCTGCTGCTCCTCATGAATTAATGCAAAGTACTATTATTTTTCTATTCAACTCAAGCCTATTTCTTCTCTAAGATATTCATTTGCACACAAGAACATGATGAATGTGATGATTATGTGACGCTCATCACCATTCTCACTTATGAACGCGTGCCTGACAAACACTTCTGTTCTACATGAAAGCAAGCTTGAATGCATATCTCATAGCCTCCTGATCGTGAGATCAGAGTCTTTGTGGTATAGGCTAGAATTATTGGCGGCCATTCTTGAGATCCGGAAAGTATAAACCTTGTCTGTGGTATTCCGAGTAGGATCTGGGAAGGGATGGCTGTGACGAGCTTCAAACTCGCGAGTGCTGGGCGTAGTGACAGACGCAAAAGGATTACTGAATCCTATTCCAGTATGATCGAGAACCGACAGATGATTAGCCGTGCGGTGATAGTGCATTTTGGGATCGACCCTTACTCATGTAAGGTTTATTACTTGGACGACCCAGTGCACTTGCTGGTTAGTTGTGCGAAGTTGTGACAAAGAACTAAGATTATGAACATGCGTATTAAGTCTTTAACGCCGTTACCAAGGAATGAACAATCACGATTTCGTGCACCAAGTTTTTGGCACTGTTGCTGGGGAGGGAACGAACAACAATTTCGCATTTGTTTCCGGCAACAACAGTGCCAAGTTTTTGGTCCGGCAACAACACCAAGTTTTTTGCGCCGTTGCCGGGGATTGTTCGAGTTTGGACAACTGACGGCTCATCTTGTTGCTCAGATTAGGTAATTTTATTTTATTTTTAAGCTTTTTATTTCTTATTTTAAAAAAATACAAAAAAATTTTCTTCTTTTTCGTTCTTCCCAAAATAATTTTCGAAAAAAATATAGAAAAAAATTAATAAAATCATAAAAACCAAAAATTTGATGTTTCTTGTTTGAGTCTAGTGTTAATTTTTAAGTTTGGTATCAATTGCATCTTTTTAAGTTTTCTTTAAATTTTCGAAAACCCATGCATGATGTTCTTCATGATCTTCAAGTTGTTCTTGATGATCTTCTTTGTTTGATCTTTGTATTTTCATGTTTTGTGTCTTTTCTTATTTTTCATATGCATTTTCAATTTGTTAGTGTCTAAAGTTTGAAAATTTCTATGTTTGGTGTCTTGCATGTTTTTCTTTTCTTGAAAATTTTTCAAAATAAGTTCTTGATGTTCATCATGATCTTCAAAGTGTTCTTGGTGTTCATCTTGATATTCATAGTGTTCTTGTATGCATTCGTTGTTTTGATCTTGAATTCTCATGTTTTGAGTCTTTTCATTGTTTTTCTCTTTCATCATTAAAAATTCAAAAATCAAAAAAATATCTTTCCCTTTTTCTTCTCATAAAATTCGAATATTTGAGTTGACTTTTTCAAAAATTTTTTAAATCTAGTTGTTTCTTATGAGTCAAATCAAATTTTCAATTAAAAATTTTTTTATCTTTTTCAAAAATCAAATCTTTTTCTTTTTTTTCTTTCATATTTTCGAAAATTTCAACTTGATTTTCAAAATCTTTTTCTTATTCTTACTTCATATTTTCGAAATTAATGCTAACAATTAATGTGATTGATTCAAAAATTTTAAGTTTGTTACTGGCCTATTAAGAAAGGTTCATTCTTTAAATTTTAAAATCCTATCTTTTAGTTTCTTGTTAGTCAAGTAATCAACTTTAATTTTAAAAAATCAAATCTTTTTAATTTTCTTTTTAAATCTTTTTCAAATTAAATTTCAATCATATCTTTTTCAATTTCAATCATATCTTTTCCAAAACTTAATTTCAAAATCTTTTCTAACTTCTTATCTTTTCAAAATTGATTTTCAAATCTTTTTCAATTAACTACTTGACTTTTTGTTTGATTTTTAAAGTTTTCTATTTGAAGAATATTTTTTTCAAAACCACCTAACTACTTCTCTCTCTCCAATTTTCGAAAATTACTAACCCCTTTTTCAAAATTCTTTTTTAATTAACTAATTGTTTTAAAATTTAATTTAATTTAATTTCGTTTTTCTTCTTAAAATTTTCGAATTTTAACTTTAATTTTTATCTTTATTTCATTTAATTTTCGAATTCTAACTAATAATTGAAATAAAAACAAAAATATTTTTCCTTTTATTTTAATTTA
Source organism: Arachis ipaensis (assembly GCF_000816755.2). Lineage (NCBI taxonomy): Eukaryota > Viridiplantae > Streptophyta > Magnoliopsida > Fabales > Fabaceae > Arachis > Arachis ipaensis. The sequence continues at coordinate 88,594,325 of NC_029787.2, read as the reverse complement.
AATTCAAATTTCTCTCTTCTCCTTCTTCTATCCTTCTCTTCTTCTACTCACATAAAGGAATCTCTATACTGTGACATAGAGGATCCCTCTTCTTTTCTGTTCTTTTCTTTTACATATGAGCAGGAACAAGGATAAGAACATTCTTGTTGACGCTGATCCTGAACCTGAAAGGACTCTGAAGAGGATGCTAAGCGAAGCTAAAGCACAACTCTCTGGAGAAAATCTGACAAAAATTTTTGAAAAAGGAGACATGGCCAAAAATAACAACAATGGTGGAGATGCAAGGAAGATGCTTGGTGACTTTACTGCACCAACTTCCAACTTACATGGAAGAAGCATCTCAATCCCTGCCATTGGAGCAAACAATTTTGAGCTAAAGCCTCAATTAGTTTCTCTGATGCAACAGAATTGCAAGTTTTATGGACTTCCATCAGAAGATCCTTTTCAGTTCTTAATTGAATTCTTGCAAATCTGTGATACTGTTAAGACCAATGGGGTTGATCCCGAGGTCTACAGGATTATGCTTTTCCCGTTTACTGTAAGAGATAGAGCTAGAATATGGTTGGACTCTCAACCTAAAGATAGCCTGAACTCTTGGGATAAGCTAGTCACGGCTTTCTTAGCCAAGTTATTTCCTCTTCAAAAGCTTAGCAAGCTTAGAGTGGATGTTCAAACCTTCAAATAGAAAGAAGGTGAATCCCTCTATGAAGCTTGGGAGAGATACAAGCAACTGACCAAAAAGTGTCCTTCTGACATGCTTTCAGAATGGACCATCCTGGATATATTCTATGATGGTCTATCTGAATTATCTAAGATGTTATTGGACCATTCTGCAGGTGGGTCCATTCACCTAAAGAAAATGCTTGCAGAAGCTCAGGAACTCATTGACATGGTTGGAAATAACCAGTTCATGTACACTTCTGAAAGGAATCCTGTGAGTAATGGGATGCCTCAGAGGAAGGGAGTTCTTGAAATTTATACTCTGAATGCCATATTGGCTCAGAACAAAATATTGACTCAGCAAGTCAATATGATTTCTCAGAGTCTTAATGGATTGCAAGATGCATCCAACAGTACTAAAGAGGCATCTTCTGAAGAAGAGGCTTATGATCCTGAGAACCCTGCAATAGCAGAGGTGAATTACATGGGAGAACCCAATGGAAACACCTAAAATCCCTCATGGAGAAATCATCCAAATTTCTCATGGAAGGATCAACAAAAGCCTCAATAAGGCTTTAATAATGGTGGAAGAAACAAGTTTAGCAATAGCAAGCCTTTTTCATCATCCACTCACCAACAGACAGAGAATTCTGAGCAGAATCCATTTAGCTTAGCAAATATAGTCTCTGATCTATCTAAGGCCACTCTAAGTTTCATGAATGAAACAAGGTCCTCCATTAGAAATTTGGAGGCACAAGTGGGCCAGGTGAGTAAAAGAGTCACTGAAACTCCTCCTAGTACTCTCCCAAGCAATACAAAAGAGAATCCAAAAAGAGAGTGCAAGACCATAACCTTACCTGGTGTGGCCGAACCCAGAGAGAAGGAGAAGGACGTGAATTGTAAGACCCGGTTAATTAATGGCTAATTAACCCATAAATGAGAATTTATTCTAGAAAAGCCAAAAATATTATTTTTATGGCTTAATATGATAGAGGAGATTGGGACGAGAATTTCGGTACCAATTTTATAGAAATCGGACCAAGATTAGACCGAACGGGCCAAACCGGTCCAACCAGACCCAAAGTGGGCCCTTGGCCCAACTAAACTAAACTAAAACCCTAGTTTTCAGCACTCTCTCTCTCCTCATTTGTTACACACACATGCTGAAATGGAGGCCATGGAAGGAAGAACACTCTCTAAAGTTCTCTCCCTTGGTTGATCTTCAAACCACCATAACTTTTGATCTAGAGCTCCGATTGCCGCACCGTTTATGGCCACGTGTTCACCTTGGAGAGCTCTACAAAACCCATACAATTAATCTTGAGGTAAGCCACGTTTTGCTCTTCGAATTTCCAGCCTTGATTTCAAGTTTCATGAGTAAAAATGTTGAGATTTTGGGTTCTTTGATGTTATAAGACCCAACTCTCTTGAAGGAGAAGGTTAATATTGTCTCCTTGGACCTTGGGTGTGGTAAGATTCTCAACCCTAGTGTAATTTGTTGTTCTATGATGTTTGGGTATTGAGATGTTGTGTATGGGTATGATGATTGTGGCTTATGTTGTGTATATGTGAATATTGGAGCTTGAATGTGATTTTGGAAAGCTTGGGAGAGGGTTTGGTGTGATAAAATCTGTTCTTGGAGGTGTTGATACCTTGAGAGCTTATGGACAAGTGGTTTGGAAGTGCTCCGGTTGAGCTTGGGAAATCGGCTAAGGTATGGTTTCGGTTTCCTGTATCTAATATGTAATGTAGTAGGAAATACTTAGGCTAGAGGCCCTAAGATAGGCATTTAATTGTTGATGTTGTTGAATGGTTGAGATATATAATGTGATCATGTATGTGATTATGAATATTGATGCCTTGATTGTGTGATATATGAGAAATCCATGTTGTTATATATGCTTGATGGATGATTGAGGTTGAATTGATGGGTGATACCATGTTGATGGTGAGTATGATGTTGATTATGTATAATGATGGTTGATTGGAAATGGTATTATTGGAAATTGGGGTGAGGGAGGATGTATGACATGATATTGTGTTTGTCCTTTAGCCATTTGATTGAGAAGTGTTAAAAGAGTTGGATGGTGATTTTGGAAAATTTGGTAAAATGTCAATGTGTGAGTTGAGGATGGCTTGATGTTGATTTTGGTACATTTTGATTGATTTCAAAGAAAAGGGATGAAATTGGCATGTTTTGATTGGTTTTGAAAAGAGTTGAAAGTGGCTTGTTTTGAAAATGGCACTTTATGGTTTTGTATGAAAACACGGTTTTTGGGCATACTTTGACTGGACATAACTTGGACTACGGATCTCTGATTTGTACCAAATCTATTTAGAAATGAAATTGGATCCGGGATGTCCATCACAACTCTGATTTGTAAATTCTGCAGCTTTTAACTTAGAAAATTTTTATCAGAATGACCCCCCGCGCGTAGGCGCACTTGGCGCGTACGCGCCGTTCTTCAAGAAAGCACCATCCACCCGTGCGCATGGTGTGTGTGGGCGCGTCGATGCACTGCACCAAATGCCCAGCTATTTTCCCGAGAGTTGTGCCAGAGTTGTGCCAGTTTTGTGCCTGGGGCGCAAGAGCACCCACGCGTACGCGTGGCTGACGCTTGCGCGTCGTTTGGCTAATTTTCAATCCGCACGTTCGCGCGTATGATGCCTGTGCGTCGATGAGTTTTAAGGCCATCCACGCGTGCGCGTGGAGTGTGCGTACGCGTGGCCCTGTTTTCATCCCAAAGTTGATTTTTGAGTTTTAAAAGCCAAATTTCATACTTCTAAGCCTCCGATCTCACCACTTATGTCTTGAATCATTATGATATGCCTAGCATGAGAAAAAAGGGCTAGTGAATGTGGTAACTTGCGAGTGAAGCAAGGGGAAAATGAATGATCATTGAGGATCAAAGATGATTATGTGAGATGCGGAGGATGGCGGTGGAAGTGCTTGTTGTGCCATGTGCCGAAGGGCCGTAACTGTTAATGAATTGGCTGGTTATGGATTTAACCGTGAGCCGGATGTGGTTGGGAGGTCTGAAGGAATTGGAAAGGGAAGTATTAGTTAGACTGAAGGATCTTTAGTCAGTTGCCACTTACGGTTTAGTTTGTTTATAAGCTTTGATATTATCTGGAGGAAGTTCTAGGATTGCCTTCGGCTTTCCTCTATTATTATGTATTATATATGTGGAAGCTGTTACCGTGCTGGGGACTTCTGGTTCTCACCCATGCCGATTTTGTGGTTTTCAGATGCAGGACGCGAGGCTTCTCGTTAAGGCATGCTAGAGACTTCCGGATTAGCGAAGATCTTTGTTCTCGGGGCTCTGTTTTGGTTTATATGTTTTGCATAGATACTTTTATCTCCATTAAATAATACAAACTGTGATGACTCCTTCTAGAGGGGATTTTGGAGATTAGATTTCTGTATTTGTGTCCCTTTGGGTTTCCTTTGGGGTTTTCCTTATTTTATTATATGTATATATTGCTATGCTCGGACCGGTTATCTTCGCAGCCGGATTTTGAGTCTTGATATTCCCGTTTTTGATACTCTTTATATATTTATGATCTTGCGCTAGCTTATGCTTTGCTCGTTACGTTATCGATCGGAGTGTTGCGCGTTCGAGTTACGGTTTTTGTTTACCCCCTTTTTGACAAAGGCTCCTAGTTATAATCAATTATTCATACTACTATACGTACTAAATTTTTGTTTTAGAGGTCGTAATACCTTGCCATCTCTGAATTATGACTTAAGCATAAGACTCTGTATGGTAGGGTGTTACATTATGGTATCATTGCAGTTCGTTCCTGTAGAGCCTGAGGGACGGACTGACTATGCTTCTGTGCATTCTCTGTATGTGTGTTATATGCTGTTTGTATATCTACTTGATATAATTGGCATAAACGTTCATGAGCATACATTTGGGACTTTGAAGCACTAGACTTCCGATATTGAGACTGATCAACTTAATATCGATTGTTTGGTGTGTATAGGAACCAGATGGCACCTCGTGGACGCGGTAGAGGTCGTGGGAGGAGTCGTAATAATGCTCGTGCGCCGGAGGATAACCCTAATGACCCGGTGAACTTTATGACTGCGCTGGAGAACATGGATATTGCTATGCAAGCCACTGCTGAGGCTCTTGGTCAACAGATGAACAACCATGGTAATGACGAAGGTGGAGTTCAGGGCCCGATGACACAGGCAAACTTTTTGAAGGTTAATCCCCCGAAGTTCAAGAGAACTACTAGCCCGACTGAAGCCGATACATGGTTTCAGGCTATGGAACGAGCATTGCAAGCGCAGGTGGTACCTGAAGGGCAGCGTGTGGAGTTCGCTACCTATTTGCTCACTGGTGAAGCGTCGCATTGGTGGCAGGGTATCCGACGCCTCCTGCAGCAGGGTGATAATTATATCACCTGGGATGTCTTCCAAGAGGAGTTCTATAAGAAGTACTTTCCGACTTCTGCTAGGACGGCCAAAGAGCTTGAATTGTTGCAGCTGAAGCAGGGTACTATGTCCGTATTTGAATATACTGACAAGTTTGAGGAGCTGTTCAGATTCTCTCGTATGTGTCAAGGGACTCCGGTGGAATATGAAGAATGGAAGTGTGTTAAGTACGAAGGAGGACTCCGGAGCGACATTTTCGGTTCGGTGGGGCCAATGGAGATTAGGACTTTCTCCGAGTTGGTGAACAAGTGTAGGGTTGCTGAAGAGTGTGTGAAGAGGGCAGCCACTGAGAAAGAAAGTCACAAAGGATCATTTCCACAGAATTGAGGGAAGAGTTTTGCACTTAGAGGTCCATCTTTTAAGAAGGGAGGTTCCTTTAGGAGGCCCAACAACAACTACTCCCAAGGGAAAAGGTTTGGAAAGCAGCCTCAGAATGATCAAGCTTGTACTAGGTGTGAAAGTCACCATCCGGGAGTACCATGCAAGGCCGGATGGGGTTTGTGCTACAATTGTGGAAAGGCGGGGCATAAAGCCGCAAGTTGTCTGGAGCGGCAGAAGCAAGGTGCTGGGAAAGCACAACAAACTGGTCGGGTGTTCAGCACCTCAGCTGTGGGTGCAAAGGGATCCGAGACACTCATTCGAGGTAACTGTGAAATGGCTGGTCAAACTTTAAATGCTTTATTTGATTCGGGAGCATCGCATTCATTCATTGCATTTGAGAAAGCCCATGAGTTAGGATTGAAGATCGTAATCTTAGGTTATGACCTAAAAGTGTATAATGCTACCCATGAAGTCATGGTAACTAGGCTAGGATGCTCGAAAGTTTCATTTAGGTTCAAGCAACGTGATTTTGTCCATAGTTTAATCTGCTTACCGATGATCGGTCTTGATCTTATCTTATGATTGGACTGGTTATCTGAGAACCATGTCCTGCTTGATTGTTCTACAAAGTCAGTGTACTTTATGCCGGAGGATACGAAAGGGCCGATCGTGGTGAATAATTATTACTTGAATTCGATGATGGTGAACTATCCCAGAATCGAATGTCAGGGTATCCTATTGTTAACCGCGGGTGTTTCAGGTGATGACCAAAGGTTGGATTAGATTCCTGTAGTGTGTGAGTTTCAGGAAGTGTTTCCCGATGATATTGAGAAATTTCCACCTAACCGAGAGGTCGAGTTTGATATTGAATTGGTGCCTGGGGCGGGACCAATCTCAAGTGCTCCTTATAGAATGTCACCATTAGAAATGGCCGAGCTAAAGTCTCAGTTAGAGGAATTGTTGGGTAAGAACTTTATCCGACCAAATGTTTCCCCGTGGGGTGCTCCAATGTTACTGGTAAAGAAGAAAGATGGAAGTATGCGGCTCTGTGTGGATTACAGGCAGTTGAACAAGGTCACCATAAAGAATAAGTACCCATTGCCGAGAATTGATGACCTCATGGATCAGTTACAAGGAGCTGGGGTTTTCTCCAAGATCGATTTGCGATCCGGTTATCACCAGATAAGGGTGAGGGGTGAGGATATCCCTAAGACCGCTTTCAGAACTCGTTATGGTCATTACGAGTATACTGTAATGTCTTTTGGGTTGACAAACGCTCCTGTAGTGTTTATGGATTACATGAATAGAGTGTTCCGTCCGTTTCTGGATAAATTCGTTGTTGTCTTCATTGACGATATACTAATTTACTCCAAGACTGAAGAGGAGCATGCGGAACACTTGCGGACCATGTTGCAGATTTTGAAGGAGAAGAAACTCTATGCAAAACTGTCTAAGTGTGAGTTCTGGAAGAGTGAGGTGAAGTTTTTGGGTCACGTGGTGAGTAAGAAGGGAATAGCCGTAGATCCAACTAAGGTGGAAGTTGTGATAGATTGGAAGTTTATCTCTATGGGGTTAAGTTCCAAGTCTTCTCTGACCACAAGAGCTTGAAATATCTCTTTGACCAGAAAGAGCTTAATATGAGGCAAAGGAGGTGGATGGAATTATTGATGGACTACGCTTTGAGTTGAATTACCATCCGGGAAAGGCGAATGTAATGGCGGATGCGTTAAGTCGGAAGTCGTTATATGCGGCTTGGATGATGCTTCAAGAGGAGAAGTTGCTCAAGGGATTCGAGAGTCTAAAAATTGGTGTTCGAGAAGTATCTGGAACCTTGTGTTTGAGCCGATTAGAAATCTCGAGTGACTTTAACTCTGAACTCCTGAAGGCTCATGAAAATGATGAAGCGTTATGGAAGGTGTTACTGGCTATCGAACAAGGAAAACAGTGGAGAGTGTCGGAAGAAAAAGATGGGTTATGGATATTCAAGGGTAGGATCATTGTGCCGGATGTTGGTACCTTGAGGCAAGATATCTTAAAGGAGGCACACAAAAGCGGATTCTCCATTCACCCAGGAAGCACTAAGATGTACCATGATTTAAAGGCAATATTTTGGTGGCCGGGTATGAAGAATGATGTGGCGGAATATGTTTCAAAGTGCTTAACTTGCCAAAAGGTAAAGAATGAACATCAAAGACCTTCTGGGATGTTGCAACCTTTAGAGGTTCCACAATGGAAGTGGGAAAGTATTGCAATAGACTTTGTGTCGGGATTGCCAAGGACTAGGACCGGTTTTGATGCTATCTGGGTGATTGTGGACCGACTAACGAAGTCAGCTCACTTTTTGCCCATTCGGATGACTTACACCCTTGAGGATCTAGCACAGTTATACATAAAGGAAATTGTGAGACTTCATGGTGTACCTGCTACTATAATCTCTGATAGAGATCCTCGTTTCACTTCGAGGTTCTGGGGTGCATTTCAGAAAGCTTTTGGAACCCGATTAAGCTTGAGTACAGCGTACCATCCTCAAATAGATGGTCAATCCGAGAGGACGATCCAAACACTAGAGGATATGTTGAGAGCTTGTGTTTTGGACCAACCGGTGAGTTGGGATCGGTATATGCCGTTAGTAGAGTTTGCATACAATAATAGTTACCATGCGAGCATCGGAATGGCTCCGTATGAGGCATTGTATGGGAGAAAATGTCAATCTCCGCTATGTTGGTATGAAGCTGGAGAGAAAGGCTTGTTGGGGCCGGAAATGATAGCTGAGACCATTGAACAAGTTAAGAAAATCTGAGATAGGATGCTTACGGCGCAGAGTCGCCAGAAGAGTTACGCCGATCAGAGGCGGAAGCCCTTGGAATTTGAGGAAGGAGATCATGTAGTCAAAGTGGCTTGGAGTCGAGGCGGGGTTGAGGAACACACTTGGGAACTTGAGTTGGAGATGCGATCAGATTATCCGCACTTATTCTCAGGTAATTGAATTTGAATTTTGTGGGCAAAATTCCCAATTAGGTGGGTAGAATGTAAGACCCGGTTAATTAATAGCTAATTAACCCATAAATGAGAATTTATTCTAGAAAAGCCAAAAATGTTATTTTTATGGCTTAATATGATAGAGGAGATTGGGACGAGAATTTCGGTACCAATTTTATAGAAATCGGACCAAGATTGGACCGAACGGGCCAAACCGGTCAAACTGGACCCAAAGTGGGTCCTTGGCCCAACTAAACTAAACTAAAACCCTAGTTTTCAGCACTCTCTCTCTCCTCATTTGTTACACACACACGCTGAAATGGAGGCCATGGAGGGAAGAACACTCTCTCAAGTTCTCTCCCTTGGTTGATCTTCAAACCACCATAACTTTTGATCTAGAGCTCCGATTGCCGCACCATTTGCGGCCACGTGTTCACCGTGGAGAGATCTACAAAACCCATACAATTAATCTTGAGGTAAGCCACGTTTTGCTCTTCGAATTTCCAGCCTTGATTTCGAGTTTCATGAGCAAAAATGTTGAGCTTTTGGGTTATTTGATGTTATAGGACCCAACTCTCTTGAAGGAGAAGGTTAATCTTGTCTCCTTGGACCTTGGGTGTGGTAAGATTCTCAATCCTAGTGTAATTTTTTGTTCTATGATGTTTGGGTATTATGTTGTGTATGGGTATGATGATTGTGGCTTAGGTTGTGTATATGTGAATGTTGGAGCTTAATTAGTGATTTTGGAAAGCTTGGGAGAAGGTTTGGTGTGATAAAATCTGTTCTTGGAGGTGTTGATACCTTGAGAGCTTGTGGACAAGTGGTTTGGAAGTGCTCCGGTTGAGCTTGGGAAATCGGCTAAGGTATGGTTTCGGTTTCCCGTATCAAATATGTAATGTGGTAGGAAATACTTAGGCTAGAGGCCCTAAGATAGGCATTGAATTGTTGATGTTGTTGAATGGTTAAGATATATAATGTGATCATATATGTGATTATGAATATTGATGCCTTGATTGTGTGATATATGAGAAATCCATGTTGTTATATATGCTTGATGGATGATTGAGGTTGAATTGATGGGTGATACCATGTTGATGGTGAGTATGATGTTGATTATGTATAATGATGGTTGATTGGAAATGGTATTATTGGAAATTGGGGTGAGGGAGGATGTATGGCATGATATTGTGTTTGTCCTTTAGCCATTTGATTGAGAAGTGTTAAAAGGGTTGGATGGTGATTTTGGAAAATTTGGTAAAATGTCAATGTGTGAGTTGAGGATGGCTTGATGTTGATTTTGGTATATTTTGACTGATTTCAAAGAAAAGGGATGAAATTGGCATGTTTTGATTGATTTTGAAAAGAGTTGAAAGTGGCTTGTTTTGAAAATGGCACTTTATGGTTTTGTATGAAAACACGGTTTTTGGGCATACTTTGACGGGACATAACTTGGACTACAGATCTCTGATTTGTACCAAATCTATTTAGAAATGAAATTGGATACGGGATGTCCATGCCGTTCAAAGAACGGGTTAAAAATGATTTAAAATGAGAAAGTTATGTCCGTCGGAAGATTGGGGGTTGAATTTGTAAATTCTGTAGCTTTTAACTTAGAAAATTTTTAGCAGAATGACCCCCCGCACGTAGGTGCACTTGGCGCGTACGTACCGTTCTTCAAGAAAGCACCATCGACGCGTGCGCGTGGTGTGCGCAGGCGCGTCGATGCACTGCACCAAATGCCCAGCTATTTTCCCGAGAGTTGTGCCAGAGTTGTGCCAGTTTTGTGCCTGGGCGCAAGAGCACCCACGCGTACGCGTGGCTGACGCTTGCGCGTCGTTTGGCTAATTTTCAATCCGCGCGTATGATGCTTGCGCATCGATGAGTTTTAAGGCCATCCACACGTGTGCGTGGAGTGCGCGTACGCGTGGCCCTGTTTTCATCCCAAAGTTGATTTTTGAGTTTTAAAAGCCAAATTTCATACTTCTAAGCCTCCGATCTCACCACTTATGTCTTGAATCATTATGATATGCCTAGCATGAGAAAAAGGGCTAGTGAATGTGGTAACTTGCGAGTGAAGCAAAGGGAAAAATGAATGATCATTGAGGATCAAAGATGATTATGTGAGATGCGGAGGATGGTAGTGGAAGTGCTTGTTGTGCCATGGGCCGAAGGGCCGTAATTGTTAATGAATTGGCTGGTTATGGATTTAACCGTGAGCCGGATGGCTAGATTATTGCGGTGTTACGGCGGAGCCATGATTATGGCTAAGTATAAATGCATATATGCTGTTGAATGAATTGTGAATGTTTGCACTTCCACCATCGGAGATGAGGGTTTCCCTGGGAGGAAGCAGTGGCTAGCCACCACGTGCTCCAGGTTGAGACTCGAAGCTCTTTTGACCCTATGTCGTAAGTGTGGCCGGGCACTGTGAAAGGCCCGGATGAGCTCGCCCCCGTAAATATTCACCAGTGAAGGTGATGGATATGGATCATGATTATGATCAAGTTTATGATGAGTATAACTCGAGTTGGGGATGCGCGACAGAGGGACAGTTCAATGGTTAGCTACCAGGACTTGTTGGGTTGGCTCTATAACCAACAGATGATATCATCAGCCACTAGGGACAGGCATGCATCATAAGCATACTACATGAATTGTTTGAGATTGCCTATTTGACTGCATATTACTTGCTAATTGTCTAAATGCCTTATCTGTTCCTATTTTTAAATCTCCTGTCTGATATAACTGTGTTTGCTATATTATACTCCTGCTGGTGGTTGGGAGGTCTGAAGGAATTGGAAAGGGAAGTATTAGTTAGACTGAAGGATCTTTAGTCAGTTGCCACTTACGGTTTAGTTTGTTTATAAGCTTTGATATTATCTGGAGGAAGTTCTAGGATTGCCTTCGGCTTTCCTCTATTATTATGTATTATATATGTGGAAGCTGTTACCGTGCTGGGGGCCTCTGGTTCTCACCCATGTGGATTTTGTGGTTTTCAGATGCAGGACGCGAGGCTTCTCGTTAAGGCATGCTGGAGACTTCCGGATTAGCGAAGATCTTTGTTCTCGGGGCTCTGTTTTGGTTTATATGTTTTGCATAGATACTTTTATCTCCATTAAATAATACAAACTGTGATGACTCCTTCTAGAGGGGATTTTGGAGATTAGATTTCTATATTTGTGTCCCTTTGGGTTTCCTTTGGGGTTTTCCTTACTTTATTATATGTATATATTGCTATGCTCGGACCGGTTATCTTCGCAGCCGGATTTTGAGTCTTGATATTCCCGTTTTTGATACTCTTTATATATTTATGATCTTGCACTAGCTTATCGATCGGAGTGTTGCGCGTTCGAGTTACGGTTTTTGTTTACCCCCTTTTCTACAAAGGCTCCTAGTTATAATCAATTATTCATACTACTATATGTACTAAATTTTTGTTTTAGAGGTCGTAATACCTTGCCATCTCTGAATTATGACTTAAGCATAAGACTCTGTATGGTAGGGTGTTACATGAATCCTAGTGAGGAAGACCTCCTAGGACGTTCACTAACCAATAAGGAGTTTCCCTTTGAGGAACCAAAGGAATCTGAGGCTCATCTAGAGACCATAGAGATTCCATTGAACCTCCTTTTACCATTCATGAGCTCTGATGACTATTCATCTTCTGAAGAAGATGAAGACATTGTTCAAGAGCAAGTTGCCCAGTATTTAGGAGCAATCATGAAGCTGAATGCCAAGCTATTTGGTAATGAGACTTGGGAGGATGAGCTTCCATTGCTCATTAATGAATTGAATACCTGGGTTCAGCACACTTTACCTCAAAAGAAATAGGATCCTTGTAAATTTCTAATTCCCTGTAAGATAGGCACCATGACCTTTGAGAAGGCTTTGTGTGACTTGGGGTCAGGCATAAACCTATTGCCACTCTCTGTAATGGAGAAATTGGGAATCTATGATGTACAAGCTGCAAGAATCTCACTAGAGATGGCAGACAAATCAATGAAACAAGCTTATGGATTAGTAGAGGACCTGTTAGTAAAGGTTGAAGGCCTTTACATCCCTACTGGTTTCATAATCCTAGACACTGGGAAGGATGAGGATGAATCCATCATCCTTGGAAGACCCTTTCTAGCCACAGCAAAAGCTGTGATTGATGTGGACAGAGGAGAGTTAGTCCTTCAACTGAAGGAGGACAACCTTATGTTTGAAACTCAAGGATCTCCTTCTGTAACCACGGAGAGGAAGCATGAAAAGCTTCTCTCACTGCAGAGTCAACCAAAGCCCCCATAGTCAAACTCTAAGTTTGGTGTTGGGAGGCCACAACCAAACTCTAAGTTTGGTGTTGAACCCCCACATTTAAACTCTAAGTTTGGTGTTGAGAGGTCCTAACAATGCTCTGAACATCTGTGAGGCTCCATGAGAGCTCACTGTTAAGCTATTGACTTTAAAGAAGCGCTTGTTGGGAGGCAACCCAATGTTATTTAATTATATCTATTTATTTTCCATTGCTATTCTATGTTTTCTTTAGGTTGATGATCATGTGAAGTCACAAAAACTACTGAAAATCAAAAACAGAATAAAAAATAGCATTAAAAATAGCTCACCCTGGAGGAAGAGCTTACTGGCGTTTAAACGCCAGTAAGAAGAATCAAACTGGCGTTTAACGCCAGAAAGAAGCATCAAGCTGGCGTTAAACCCCAGAAACAAGCACCAGATTGTCGTTTAACGCCAGAACAGAGCATGGAATTAGCGTTAAACGCCAGAAACAAGCAGCAAGCTGGCGTTTAACGCCAGACATGCATTCTAAGGGCGTTTGCACGCCTAAATGGAGCAGGGATGTTAAGTCCTTGACCCCTCTGGATCTGTAGACCCCACAAGATCCCCACCTACCCCACCTCTTCTTGTCTCCTCTTCACACCTTTTCATAACTCTTTTCCCCAAATACCCTTCACCAATCACCTCCATACCTCTTTCCCAAATACCCTTAACCACTCACATCCATCCACTCTTCCCCATAAACCCCACCTACCTCCAAAATTCAAATTTTTTCCCTCCCAAACCCAACCCTAATGGCCAAAACCTACCCTTTCCCCACCCCTATATAAACCCCTCAACACTACTCCATTTTCACACATTACAACCACCACTCCTCCCCCTTGGCCGAATACACCTTCTCCCTCCATCTCCTCCATTTTCTTCTTCTTCTACTACTTCCTTTCTTCTTTTGCTTGGGGACGAGAAAACCTTTTAAGTTTGGTGTGGTAAAAGCATTGCTTTTTATTTTTCCATAACCATTAATGGCACCTAAGGCCGGAGAAACCTCTAGAAAGAGGAAAGGGAAGACAAAAGCTTCCACCTCTGAGTCATGAGAGATGGAGAGATTCATCTCAAGGGTCCATAGCTCAGTAGTAGAGCATTTGACTGCACAACAAGAGAGCCCACTCATGGACCTCAACAAGAGCATGAGAAATTCCCTCACCAAGAAATTCCTAAGATGCCTCAAGGGATACATTTTCCTCCACACAACTATTGGGAGCAACTAAGGATAGGAGAACCAAAATTACTAGGGATTAAGCAACAAAGGCAAGGAAGAGACATAGAGGAGCTCAAGAGCACCATTGGTTCTTCAAGAAGAGGAAGACGCCACCCTCACTAAGGTGGACCCGTTCCTTAATCTCCTTGCTCTTATATTCCTGTTTTTCGTTTACTATGCTCTATGTTTATTATGTTTGTGTCTTATTACATGATCATTAGTATTTAAGTGTCTATGTCTTAAAGCTCTGAATGTCCTATGAATCCATCACCTCTCTTAAATGAAAAATGTTTTAATTACAAAAGAACAAGAAGTACATGAATTTCGAATTCATCCTTGAAATTAGTTTAATTATTTTGATGTGTTGACAATACTTTTTGTTTTCTGAATGAATGCTTGAACAATGCATATGTATTTTGAATTTGTTGTTTATGAATGTTAAAATATGTTGGCTCTTGAAAGAATGATGAAAAGGAGAAATGTCATTGATAATCTGAAAAATCATAAAATTGATTCTTGAAGCAAGAAAAAGCAGTGAATACAAAAGCTTGCGAAAAAAATAAGAAAAGAAAAATGGCGAAAAAAAAGAAAAAAAAGAGAAAGAAAAAGAAAAAGCAAGCAGAAAAAGCCAAAAGCTCTTTAAACCAAAAGGCAAGAGCAAAAAGCCAATAGCCCTTAAAACCAAAAGGCAAGGGTAAAAAGGATCCAAGGCTTTGAGCATTAATGGATAGGAGGGCCTAAAGGAATAAAATCCTGGCCTAAGCGGCTAAACCAAGCTGTCCCTAACCATGTGCTTGTGGTGTGAAGGTGTCAAGTGAAAAGTTGAGACTGAGCGGTTAAAGTCGAGGTCCAAAGCAAAAAGAAGAGTGTGCTTAAGAACCCTAGACACCTCTAATTGGGGACTCTAGCAAACCTGAGTCACAATCTGAAAAGGTTCACCCAGTTATTTGTCTGTGGCATTTATGTATCCGGTGGTTATACTGGAAAACAAAGTGCTTAGGGCCACGGCCAAGAATCATAAAGTAGTTGTGTTTAAGAATCAACATACTGAACTAGGAGAATCAATAACACTATCAGAATTCTGAGTTCCTATAGATGCCAATCATTCTGAACTTCAAGGGATAAAGTGAGATGCCAAAACTGTTCAGAGGCAAAAAGCTACTAGTCCCGCTCATCTGATTGGAGCTAAGTTTCATTGATATTTTGGAATTTATAGTATATTCTCTTCTTTTTATCCTATTTGATTTTCAGTTGCTTGGGGACAAGCAACAATTCAAGTTTGGTGTTGTGATGAGCGGATAATTTATACGCTTTTTGGCATTGTTTTTACATAGTTTTTAGTATGATTTGAATAGTTTTTAGTATCTTTTTATTAGTTTTTAATTAAAAATCACATTTCTGGACTTTACTGAGTTTGTGTATTTTTCTGTAATTTCAGGTAATTTCTGGCTGAAATTGAGGGACTTGAGCAAAAATCAGATTCAGAGGCTGAAGAAGTACTGCAGATGCTGTTGGATTCTGACCTCCCTGTACTCAAAGTGGATTTTCTGAAGCTACAGGAGTCTAAATGGCGCGCTCTCAATTGCGTTGGAAAGTAGACATCCAGGGCTTTCGAGCAATATATAATAGTCCATACTTTGCCCGAGTTTAGACGACGCAAATTGGCATTCAATGCCAGCTCTCTGCCCTATTCTGGAGTTAAGCGCCAGAAACAGGTTGCAAAGCAGAGTTAAACGCCAGAAACAAGTTACAAACTGGCGTTTAACTCCAAGGAAGACCTCTACACATGAAAGCTTCAATGCTCAGCCCAAGCACACACCAAGTGGGCCTAGAAGTGGATTTCTACATTATTTACTTATCTTTGTAAACCCTAGTAACTAGTTTAGTATAAATAGAACTTTTTACTATTGTTTTTACAATCTGGGGATATTTTGTTAATCTTTAGATCATTTTGTACACGTTTAGGGGGCTGGCCATTCGGCCATGCCTGGACCTTGCTCTTATGTATTTTCAACGGTAGAGTTTCTACACACCATAGATTAAGGTGTGGAGCTCTACTATTCCTCATAAATTAATGCAAAGTAATATTGTTTTTCGATTCAACTCAAGCCTATTTCTTCTCTAAGATGTTCATTCACACACAAGAACATGATGAATGTGATGATTATGTGATGCTCATCACCATTCTCACTTATGAACGCGTGCCTAACAAACACTTCCGTTCTACATGAAAGCAAGCTTGAATGCATATCTCTTAGCCTCCTGATCGTGAGATCAGAGTCTTCGTGGTATAGGCTAGAATTATTGGCGGCCATTCTTGAGATCTGGAAAGTCTAAACCTTGTCTGTGGTATTCCGAGTAGGATCTGGGAAGGGATGGCTGTGACGAGCTTCAAACTCGCGAGTGCTGGGCGTAGTGACAGACGCAAAAGGATTACTGAATCCTGTTCCAGTATGATCGAGAACCGACAGATGATTAGCTGTATGGTGACAGCGTATTTTGGACCATTTTCACTGAGAGGATGGGATGTAGCCGTTGACAATGGTGATGCCCAACATACAGCTTGCCATGGAAAGGAGTAGGAAGGATTGGATGAAAGCAGTAGGAAAGCAGAGATTCAGAAGGAACTAAGCATCTCCATACGTTTATCTGAAATTCTCACCAATGAATTACATAAGTATCTCTATCTTTATTTTACGTTTTATTTATCTTTTAATTATTAAAACTCTATAACCATTTGAATCTGCCTGACTGAGATTTACAAGGTGACCATAGCTTGCTTTAAGCCGACAATCTCCGTGGGATCAACCCTTACTCACGTAAGGTTTATTACTTGGACGACCCAGTGCACTTGATGGTTAGTTGTGCGAAGTTGTGACAAAGAACTAAGATTATGAACGTGCGTATTAAATCTTTAACGCCGTTAACAAGGAATGAACGATCACGATTTCGTGCACCATGCTTAATTAAGTGTTTTTATCAATTCTTTACCCACTTATTCATAAGATTTGCATGGTTTTATAATTCTTTCTTTATTTTATGATATATGTGAAAACATGTTTCCTATGCTTTAAAAATATTTACTTTAATTATCCTTTATTACCATTCCATGCCGTGATCTATGTGTTAAGTAATTTCAGGCTTCATAGGGCAGGAATGGCTTAGAGGACAGAAAGGAAACATGCAAAAATAGAATGAACACACAAAATGGAGTTTTGAAGAAAATGTGATGCACGGAAAACTTGTCTCTCAACAAATTTCCCTTCGGCAAGTATACCGAATTGTCGTCAAGTAAAAACTCACAAAAGAGTGAGATCGAATCCCACAGAGATTAACGGATTAAGCAATCAATGGTTGATTGATTATTCTAGTTAGACGAATCATTAAAGAGTGATGAGCAACAAGAAAAGTAAATGGCACAAAAGTTGACGATCAAGAGATGTTGCAATCCTCCTGATCAAGTTCATTCTCATCTCTTCCTCAATCAATGCATTCATTGATCTCCTTGGCAATCTTAAGTGATTGAATTCCAATTCCTTGGTAATTCAATCTCTCAAATCTTGATCAATAGCCAATTCCTTGGTCAATTGCTCATGAGAAGAGATGAAGTATGGTCACTGATTATACCACATGTATTTCCAAATCAAAGTGTTGGTAGGATTATATGTCACTATATCCATCCAAACCCCAATTTGGTCCAACATGAGAAAGCATTTCTAACATGATCTCTTCATTCCTCTTCCAAGGTTCAGAAGAGATCCAAGTATGAATAGCTTCTTTTCCAAGACAACTATCCAATTGGATGAAGATTGAAAGCTTTCTAGTAAAATCAAGAGAAAAGAAAGAAGAAGAATAATGAAAACTATTATTGATCCATCAAATTAAAACAGAGCTCCCTAACCCAATGAAAAGAGTTAGTTGATCATTGCTCTACCAAAATAGAAAAGAAAGAAAGTGCAGAAAAGTAAAGAGGAAGATTAAAACTAAAATTGAAACTTCGAAATTCATAAATGAAAAGTACAAAGAAAAGAAAAAGAAGGAAAAGTGTGTGAGGGGAGGGAGTCCGAAGACCCCTCTTCAATCCCCCAATTCCAGTGTTTCCATGCCCTCTTGAATGTAAAAACTAAGGCCCTTATATAGGCTCTCCTAAATTACAAAATGAAATTAAAAGCAAATTACAATTAAATAAAAATTCCTATTCTAGATTCTTCTTGTGGCCTTGATTGGTTGACACTTGTGGGCTTGCTTCCTTGAGGTTGGGTGGTTCTTGAAAGAGAAGTGAATCAAACTGAGGTCCAGGGTGACTTGACGTTATTGCTGCCGTTAGCCATACTAACACTACAAGTGTGGCGTTAGTGCTAAAGTTAGTGTGGCTAACGTCACACTTGCTATCCAGTTGGTGTTTTGGGGCTTAAACGATGTCTCTGGTTTGTGCTCCAATTTCATACCCACTATAGAGTATTATATATCGTTGGAAAGCTCTGAATGTCAGCTTTCTAACGCAACTAAAATCACCTCAATTGGACCTTTTTAACTCAAGTTATTCTCCTTTGAAGTGGACAAGGTTGCTGGAATAGTCGCTAGCGTTACTGGAAAACGTGAGTCACAATAACGTTAGCGATTAGGGGATGAATATTGCTAGGTTCTGAAGTTCAAACTTACTGTCCACCCCATACTATTATATATTGTTGGAAAGTTCTGGATGTCTACTTTCCAACGCTATTGGAAGCGCATCATTTGGAGCTCTACAGCTCGAGTTACATCTCTTGGAAGGTGAAGAGGTCAGCTGGCCTTACTACAGGTTGATACCATGTTCATCTTTGCACATTTGGTACAGGTTTTCTCCCTCAAATTTAGTGTCCACCATGTAGTGCCATATATGGTTGGAAAGCTCTAGAATCCTACTTTCCAATGCCACTAGAATCACCTCATTTGGAGCTTTGTGGCTCAAGTTATTCTTATTTGAAGAAGGCATGGTCAGGC
Organism: Arachis ipaensis; assembly: GCF_000816755.2. Classification (NCBI taxonomy): domain Eukaryota; kingdom Viridiplantae; phylum Streptophyta; class Magnoliopsida; order Fabales; family Fabaceae; genus Arachis; species Arachis ipaensis. The sequence continues at coordinate 88,575,402 of NC_029787.2, read as the reverse complement.
TGCTAGGTGAGATTTTTGCCTACGTTAATGTCCACGTTAGTGTAACTAACGTGGCCATTAACGTGGGTCCTTCTTTTCCTTGAAAATGTTAGTGGTGTTTACCTTTTCCACTAACGTTGGCGTTTCCCTTTCCTTCCACGTTAGTTCCCACGTTAATGAAACTAACGTCGAAGCTAACGTGGGTGTTCTAGCCTTCGCAAACGTTAGTGGCATTCACTTTTTCCACTAACGTTGGTGTTTCCCTTTCCTTCCACGTTAGTTCCCACGTTAATGTAACTAACCTGGAGACTAACGTGGGTCTTTTTGCCCGTCACTAACGTTAGTGGTGTTTACTTTTACCACTAACGTTCCATGCTCTTCTTCTTCAAAGTTAATGCCACTAACTTTCTCACCACATTTAGGGCTTCTCTTTTCTTCTACGTTAATGGCCACGTTAGTGGTACTAACGTAGCCACTAACGTGGTTCTTCTCTGCTTCTTGTTACCTGAAATCAATCAAACAAAGTACATCAAAGTCTTGCTCTTAATCATGGGATCATGCATCATCCATTTTATCATTCAATTCATGCATAATTCTCATGAAATCATTCAAAATTCACAATGTTTGCTTGAATCATGGTATGAATGCATTTTCAACCAAATACTTGCTTATTTCCTAAGAAAATACATGAAACCAACCTAAAGCATACAAAAAATGGCTAGTAAAACTAGCCAAGATGCCCTGGCATCACAACACCAAACTTAAATCTTGCTTGTCCCCAAGCAAGAAAAGAACTATGCACAAAGAATTCTCTTAATTGGAATGTATTGAAGGAATGCTTATGATGCCTTAGTGGGTGAAGTGAATAAGTGGCAGTGGGGTGAACTCTAATTTGTATGCTTATGCAAGGATTTCTTGTGCTCATTAGTCCTTACATTTTGGAAGTCTTAGATCTTAGGACTTTCATTCAAATGATATTATAGAAATCTCTTTATAGATTGTCACCTTGAAGCAGCACTTATTTTCTAGCATTTTTCTTTCTTTTTGGAGTTTGGCCTCGACTCTAGGTGTCATGTATCAAAGCGGCTTTTTAAGATAAGCTTTCAATCAATACTCCCAAACCAGTTGGTCTAAGGTATTAGGTGTTGAAGCACTCCTTAGGATTTACTTGCTCAAGCCTCTCTCTTTGATACAAATCCACCACAAGCATTTAACTAGGAGAATAACTCTTTGAGTTCTTGTTTCTTTCTTTTTCTTTCTAGTAATTGATGCTCAGAGCCTTGGGCTTGTTCTTTATTTTTCTTTTTCTTTTGTTTTCTTTTGTTACTGCTTCTTGGATCAATAGATGTTTGAGAAATTCGATAATACTTCTCTAAACTTCATTTTCTGTCTATGAGCTCCCATGAAAGTTTTCACAAACATGCAACCTCAATACACAATCATACAATCAGAACCTCCACTCCTCTTAATCTTTTGCTTACCCCAAGATTTATAAAATTCTTCAATATTTTCCTTTCAGAAGAATAATTTGCAATTTAAGTGTAATGGGTGCAAGAAAAATTCAAGATGATAGTCATGATACTAGATCAACATCAAATATCAAATTATGCTTATTCACAAGGAGTAATCACACATGCATACAAAGAAAATAGAAGACAATCATGCAAATTAAAATGCTGGAATTAAGTAAGAGGAGAAAGGAACTTTACCACCTTGTATTTTATCTTCATTATTGTTGTCCTTTTCCTCCTATTCTTCCCCTTCCCACACCAAACTTAGAATGATTACTTATCCTCAAGCAACAAGCGAAACAATGGTGATGGGGTTTATGATGGATCATGAATGTCTTAAAATAAAGTGTGAGTATGCATATGTTTCAGCTAGCAAGATTACGAATCACAATAAAAGCACAAGAAGTAAAACAGAGACAATGTGATTGCATTAATAAGTGGTATTGGCATGGTACTTTGCATGAAAGTTAAGTGGCAACACCAAACTTAGTGTGGCACTTTCATTTTAGAATGATGCAAATAACCAGTGAAAATTAAGAATCATTTTGTTGCATGGCAACACCAAACTTAGAATGCAATCATATGCCAAATTATTAAAAGTAAACTAGGCAAGGAAAGAAAATGTTACCTACGGTTGGGTTGCCTCCCAACAAGGGCTCTTTTAATGTCATTAGCTTGACATGTTGTTCATGACTTTCTTCCTCTTCTTCTAGTTTGTTAAGAGGAATGACCTCAAGAGGAAAGAGGAGCCAGTTAATGCCCCTTGTTTTGAGTGCCTCTCCCCAGTAAGCTTTCTTTTGTTGTTAGCTTGTGTAAACTTGCTTGTTGGGGTAGGGGTGGGATGGTTTTTGGTTGACCTTTTCTTCTTCATGGATATTGTCCTTCTTTTCTTGGTCACCATCCTCTTTTTAGTGCTCATATTGATTGCCTTCACCACCTTGATTTTAGGATTTGGGTATTGTATGATGGTTGGAGCATCCTCTTCATCAAGAGCTTCTTGAATTGGTGGTTCAATGAACTCACCCTCTATGCAACTCTCTGTTTCATTGGAGTGTGGGCTCCCTTGATTGACTTCCTCCCGTTTTCTTGACCTTTGAATGAACTCCTCTTTTTCTGGAGAGAGTGGAGTGGTCTCTCTTTGTGATCTCAGCTCTTCAATGAATTGTTCTTCAGAATAGAGTTGTGCATTCTGTCTCAATTTTTCTTCATGGTCTCATTTTGCTATTTTCTCCTCTTCGTTTGTCTTTATTATTTCTTCAAGGAGGAGTTCTATCCTAGCAAGTCTCTCTTCTTCTCTACTTTTTTTGAGCTCTTCAATGATGAGTTCCATCCTAGCAAGTCTATCTAAAGGAGGTTGGGTAGGTTGTAATGGTTGGTCGAGGTTGGCTTGTGAATGGAATTGGTTGTTTTGTGGTTGTGTGTTCTGAAAGTGGTATGACTCTTGTGGGTAGTGGATTGAGTTTTGTGGATGGTGAAATGAATTGTATGGATTTGGGATAGACTTTTGTGCTGAGGCATACTCAAATGATGAAGAATTTAGGCATGTAAAACTTGGAGGTGAGGTTGTATAATTGAGAGGTGATGGCTCTTGATGAATGGGGTATGGATGAGTGAAATCTCTTTGATTTTGACCTTCCCAGCCACAACTTGAGTAGTGATCAATTTCACCAAAATATGGACCATTTTGTGGCTCTGGAAAGTACCCCATTTCATGTTCTTGATACTCCCACCCACCATGAGCATAGTAAAGTGAATCATTCTGTGGTGGTGGAGTGTTTCCCATGAAATTTGATTGACTAAAATATGATGGATGCTCCTTTCTTTCCTGCAGAAAGCTCTGTCTCAAACAATAATCACCAAAAGGAATTGGAATCTCCATTGTCACAGATGAAGAAATTCCCAGTGAGGCAATATCACAAACAGATAGTTAGCAAAAGAAAATAAAGAAACAAAAGAAAACAAAGACAAAGGAAAAGTCTCTAATCTAGTAAATCATTCAACCGGTAGTTTGTTAATCACGATTAATCCCCGACAACGGCGCCATAAACTTGATGCACGGAAAACTTGTCTCTCAACAAATTTCCCTTCGGCAAGTATACCGAATTGTCGTCAAGTAATAACTCACAAAAGAGTGAGGTCGAATCCGACAGAGATTAACGGATTAAGCAATCAATGGTTGATTGATTATTCTAGTTAGACGAATCATTAAAGAGTGATGAGCAACAGGAAAAGTAAATGGCACAAAAGTAAAGAAAGAGATAAAGTGCAGAAAAATAAAATGGCAAGAAAAGTAAATGTAAGAACTAAAAATAAAATGATATTGGGATCAAGAGATGTTGCAATCCTCTGGATCAAGTTCATTCTCATCTCTTCCTCAATCAATGCATTCATTGATCTCCTTGGCAGTCTTAAGTGATTGAATTCCAATTCCTTGGTAATTCAATCTCTCAAATCTTGATCAATAGCCAATTCCTTGGTCAATTGCTCATGAGAAGAGATGAAGTATGGTCACTGATTATACCACATGTATTTCCAAATCAAAGTGTTGGTAGGATTATATGTCACTATATCCATCCAAACCCCAATTTGGTCCAACATGAGAAAGCATTTCTAGCGTGATCTCTTCATTCCTCTTCCAAGGTTCAGAAGAGATCCAAGTATGAATAGCTTCTTTTCCAAGACAACTATCCAATTGGATGAAGATTGAAAGCTTTCTAGTAAAATCAAGAGAAAAGAAAAAAGAAGAATAATGAAAACTATTATTGATCCATCAAATTACAACAGAGCTCCCTAACCCAATAAAAAGAGTTAGTTGATCATTGCTCTACCAAAATAGAAAAGAAAGAAAGTGCAGAAAAGTAAAGAGGAAGATTAAAACTAAAATTGAAACTTCAAAATTCATAAATGAAAAGTACAAAGAAAAGAAAAAGAAGGAAAAGTGTGTGAGGGGAGGGAGTCCGAAGACCCCTCTACAATCCCTAATTCCAGTGTTTCCGTGCCCTCTTGAATGTAAAAACTAAGGCCCTTATATAGGCTCTTCTAAATTACAAAATGAAATTAAAAGCAAATTCCAATTAAATGAAAATTCCTATTCTAGAAGCTTCTTGTGGCCTTGATTGGTTGACACTTGTGGGCTTGCTTCCTTGAGGTTGGGTGGTCCTTGAAAGAGAAGTGAATCAAACTGAGGTCTAGGGTGACTTGGCGTTATTGCTGCCGTTAGCCATACTAATGCTACAAGTGTGGCATTAGTGCTAAAGTTAGTGTGGCTAACGTCATACTTGCTACCCAGTTGGTGTTTTGGGGCTTAAAAGATGCCTCTGGTTTGTACTCCAATTTCATGCCCACTATAGAGTATTATATATCGTTGGAAAGCTCTGAATGTCAGCTTTCTAACGCAACTAGAATCACCTCAATTGGACCTCTTTAACTCAAGTTATGCTCCTTTGAAGTGGACAAGGTCGCTGGCATAGTCGCTAGCATTACTGGAAAACGTGAGTCACAATAACGTTAGCGATTAGGGGATGAATATTGCCAGGTTCTGAAGTTCAAACTTACTGTCCACCCTATACTATTATATATTGTTGGAAAGCTCTGGATGTCTACTTTCCAACCCTATTGGAAGCGCATCATTTGGAGCTCTACAGCTCGAGTTACATTTCTTGAAAGGTGAAGAGGTCAGCTAGCCTTACTACAGGTTGATACCATGTTCATCTTTGCACTTTCGGGGCAAGTTTTCTCCCTCAAATTTAGTGTCCACCTTGTAGTGCCATATATGGTTGGAAAGCTCTGGAATCCTACATTCCAATGCCACTAGAATCATTTCATTTGGAGCTTTGTGGCTCAAGTTATTCTTGTTTAAAGAAGGCATGGTCAGGTTGCTGGGTGAGATTTTTGCCTACGTTAATGTCCACGTTAGTATAACTAACGTGGCCATTAACGTGGGTCCTTCTTTGCCTTGCAAATGTTAGTGGCGTTCACCTTTTCCACTAACGTTGGCGTTTCCCTTTCCTTCCACGTTAGTTCCCATGTTAATGTAACTAATGTGGAAGCTAACGTGGGTGTTCTAGCCTTCGCAAACGTTAGTGGCATTCACTTTTTCCACTAACGTTGGCGTTTCCCTTTCCTTCCATGTTAGTTCCCACGTTAATGTAACTAACGTGGAGACTAACATGGGTCTTCTTGCCCGTCACCAACGTTAGTGGTGTTTACTTTTACCACTAACGTTCCATGCTCTCCTTCTTCAAAGTTAATGCCACTAACTTTCTCACCAACGTTGGGGCTTCTCTTTTCTTCTACGTTAATGGCCACGTTAGTGGCACTAACGTAGCCACTAACGTAGCTCTTCTCTGCTTCTTGTTACCTGAAATCAATCAAACAAAGTGCATCAAAGTCTTGCTCTTAATCATGGGATCATGCATCATCCATTTTATCATTCAATTCATGCATAATTCTCATGAAATCATTCAAAATTCACAATGTTTGCTTGAATCATGGTATGAATACATTTTCAACCAAATACTTGCTTATTTCCTAAGAAAATGCATGAAACCAACCTAAAGCATACAAAAAATGGCTAGTAAAACTAGCCAAGATGCCTTGGCATCAAAATGGCAGCGACGCGCACGCATGGACGACACGGATGCGTGCCTAGCAAAAAATGCAATCGACGCATACGCGTGACCCACGCGTACGCGTGACAAGAAAAAACTCCAAATGATGTGAACGCGTGACCCACGTGCACGCGTGACGGACGCCACGTGCAGAAAATTACAGAAGTCGCCCCCAGCGATTTTTGGGCCCTTTTCGGCCCAAATTCAAGCCCAGAAACACAGAATAGAAGCCAGAGAATGGGGGAATCAATAACAACAATTCATACAACATTAAAAAAAATAGAATTTTAGGTTTTAGATGTAGTTTTAGAGAGAGAGAGGTTCTCTCCTCTCTCTTAGGTTTTAGAATTAGGATTTCTTTTACTTTATGGTTATTACTCCATTCCAGGTTCAATGTTCCCAACTTTAATTTTATGTTCTCTTCTAATTTTAGTTACTCTAATGCTTTTACTTGTTAATTACTTATGTTACCAAATTGGCTTATGGATCTTTCTATGTTAGATTTGAATATTCTATTTAATATAATTTGAGGTATTTCAGATTTATGATTGTTTTATTCTATTTATGATGCTTTCAATTTAATTTAGATTTTTCTCCTTTTGGTTTTGGTTAAGTAATTGGTAACACTTGAGTTATCAAACTCAGCGGTTGATTGAGAGTTGGAAACTGCTGATTGAGTTGGATCCCTCTAAAGCTAGTTTTTCCACAGGAGTTAACTAGGACTTGAGGAATCAAGTTAATTGGTCCACTTGACTTTCCTTTATTTAGTAAGGGTTAACTAAGTGGGAGCAACAACAATTCTCATCACACCTGATAAGGATAACTAGGATGGGATTTCCAGTTCTCATACCTTGCCAAGAGTCTTTATAATTATTAATTTATTTTTCTTGCCATTTAAATTACTTGTTTCCTATTTCAAAAACCCAAAAATATACCTTTTTACATAACCAATAATAAACACACCTCCCTGCAATTCCTTGAGAAGACGACCCGAGGTTTAAATACTAAGGTTATAAATTTTATTGGGTTTTGTTACTTGTGACAACCAAACTTTTGTACGAAAGGATTCTTGCTTGGTTTAGAATCTATACTTGCAACGCGATTATTTTAATAAAAATTCTTTACCGGCAGAAATCAGTTCATCAAAATGATGCTGTTGCCGGGGAATTGCAAACGTGTGCCTTATTATTGGTTATTGTAAATATTTTATTTTGCTTGTTTATTTGATTTTATTTTTTTGTTTTTAATTTTAATTTTTATTAGCTATTATGAACTCTCACCCCCGTCGCTTTGAGTTTGGTTCTAATATTGTTGCAAGGAATAGGAGCTATAACAGGAACATGCATCAAGGTCAAAACAATCAAAGATGGAAGGAGCCACGAAGATCTGATCAACCCTTTCGGCAACAACACCTTCCAAGATACCATGGACAACGACCATTCTACAATGCATGCCAAGACAATAGTTACGGTGGACCTTCTCGTGACAACCAACCCCCACCAATTTACTATGGTCAAGAGCCATTCCGAGGTGCATACCAAGATGATAGATATGGTGGACCCCCTTGTAGTTACCAATAAGCCCCATCATATGCCAATGAACCACCTCCTCAACATAGCTTCGAACCACCATACTCACAAGCCAATCACAACCATTCACCTCCATATGCCCCTAACCTCTACCCACCCTAATTCCAATCCAATTACTCCCGAGAACCACCACTTTCATATGCATCATGTCCATATCCGTCGACCCAAGAATCACAGGATTATCTTAAGGAAACCGTGGATAATTTTCATGCAACCCTTCATCAAATGGAGCAAACGATAAATCGATTAGCCCCCAGTCCGAAGGAGACACTGGAAGCTCCGGTTGATAGTATGGAACATGACTTTGTACTAGAACAAGTGGAGGAAGCTGAAATTATCGAAGAAGAAGAATTGGTTGAAGACTTAGGAGATGTTGAACCTCCATGGGAATCAAGAATTGTGGAGAATTCCGCCCATAAATTTGCAATTGATGCTAAGGAGGATAATGCACAACCCCTAAGGCATGTATCTTATGAAGAACTGGACGGGATAAATCAAGAAGCAAGTTTCCTTGGTAATGATGACTACAAATCAAGCTCTCCTAGTGATGAACTTGTATCCGTAATTGAATTCTTTGAGACTGAAGATTCTGCCCCGAGTGAATATGAAGATGATGTGGAGGTAGACTTTTCTCAACCTCCAACTTATGACTTGAGTGATGAGGAAGACATTGAGAACTCCGATCAAGACACGATTGCAATTGAAGAGATCTGTCAGGAAATGGAAGAATTCACAGAGGAGTACAAGGAAGTAGAGCTTGAAGAACCACTAGAAACACCTCTCCCACGGCCATTACCACCTAATACAAACTTTAAGTGGGTAAAATCCTTAGCCTTTATCTTTACTTTTCCACTTGAATATGGCTTGCTTGAAACAGATGGCCAGCTTAGCGCTCTTTGCGGCTTTAAGAGTAAGAGGGAGATGGTTAATAATAGAAGTTGGTATCCAAGGTTCAATGGTTCCACGCTCCGATGGGAAATGCAAGGATTAGTATAGAGCTCGATTTAATGGGTTTCGGAAGAAGTTCGGGTATCTCAGTGGAAATTTAGGTTGTGTACCGCCCGGCTGGAAAAATGAAGATCAATACAAAGACGGTTACAAAAGCAAGGTTTGGGATCCTGGGATTCATTCTGACAATCAACACCCGTGGAGTCTGAAAACCTGCTTTGATTTGCTCGAAGGCTTTACATGCCTAGTTTGGGACCCCGGAGGTTATTGGAATTGCAAGCATTGGTGGAGATTTTTGGATGAGTTCAAGCATAAGCCGCCATGACAAGAAGCTCACCAAATGTCCAACTTAAGGACTTTAACTAAAAGTGCTAGGTGGGAGACAACCCACCACGGTATGATCGTTCCTTTTTCAACTTTAATTTTATGTCGTTTTGTTTGTTTTTAGTTTTATTTTATTTTATTTTATATTATTTTCCCTAGGATCATTCATAACATCTGCATCTTGCATATTGCATATTAATAAAAAAATCACCCCACGCATGGGCATGGGCCACGCGTGGGCGTCGACTCAAAATCGACGTCACAATCCAACGCCCAGAAAGTTGGGCTGGAATTGTGTGGCTATTATGCGTTAGGCACAATTTGGGCCATGCGTTCACGTTAATGACGCGAACACGTCACTTTCACTTCACACACACTACGCGAAAGCGTGGGCGACGCGTACGCATCGCGTAAAAATTATTGCCCCCTCAATGGAAACAGAGAGTTGCACCAAAACGACGCTGGAATTGTGTGTTTAGAACAATTATGAGCAACGCGTATAAGTGCTTCACGCGTACGCGTCACTTTCATTATCCCTCAATCACGCGTTCGCATCAAGGACGCGTTCGCGCCGTTGCGGTTCCGCCTCATCCACTTAGCCCAATCCACGCGAAACCCTAGCCCTCTACGACCCCCACACCCCTCACCCTCCTCACCCCCTTCTTCTCTTCTTCCCTTCATAAACCTCTTTCCTCCCCAACCACCAAATCGCCGCCCTGTCTCCACCAAGGACAATCGCCGTGCCGCCTCCCAGCGCCACCGCATGACCACTACCATCTCTCAGAGTCCAATTTCTGTTCCTCTGCCCATCAGGTTCCGCCGAACACCGATTCCTTTCCCAATTTTTTAGACAATTCCATATTTTTTGAATTCTGTTCAAATTAGGATAGTTAGAGATGAAGGATCGTATTGGATTTTAGGTGGTTAGGTAGCTAGGATGTGGTTAGTGGATTTAGGCCTGATAATTGCGCCGTTTTTATTGCTTGTTTTATCTATTTAGCAATTTTGAATTTGCTGTGATGATGATACTGTTCATATGCTGTTCTTTAATGTTTAATGTTTTTATTACACTATTCAACCTGAATTGCATTCCTTTCTGCAGATTGAGTTTGTTTATTCATGTGACTTGCTATTTGTTACTCTTTTCTGCACTACTTTATTAACATATGAACTATTTCTGCTGCTGTTTATTACCCGGGAACGTTTAATTTTTAGCCGAAATGCTGCCCAATTTTTTTTGGCAAATTGTTTCACTCAACTCCCATTCATGAATTGGTTTTGGCAATTTCAAGTTTTGCATTAATTGGTTTCAACCAAGCCAATTCATGAATGCACGAGCTAGCTTTATTATTCTTTCTGATTCCCTTATTAATTAAATCGCATTATTGATGATTTCACTTTCATTTTGCAATTCTTTTATATGATTTATCATCAATAATCTGCAATATCTACTTGAATGTGAGTTGCTTGTTATTCGAGTTTGTGCAATTTTAGTTAATTAGGAACCACAACACCATGCCACTACCTTTGACTTCACTTTTTAACTCTTAACTGCATTAATTTTCTAACTTTTCTATTAGTTTTCAACTAACCACTTTAAAACCATTTCAAGGCATGATTACTATTGTTCCTGAAAAACAAAAATTCCACATATTATAGATTTTGGATTGTGATTTTTATTCTCTGACTTTTACCTTGCATACAGTCCAAAATTTTACATCTATTTAACTCACTTCATGCTTCTTTTGCTACTTTATTCCTCTTTTGCCCCCTCTATGATTATATCGTTCAAATCCTATTTGCTTACCTATTTTCCTGCTTTATTTTCTTAAACTGTATCCTGGAACTTCTGCTTTTCAGGATGTCTGACCCTAAAAGCAAAGGAAAGGGCAAGGCAACCACAGGCAAAAGGAAAAGAGGAGAATCCTCTACCACCATCTTAGATATCCCCCATGATGATTCCTAGCGGAAAAAGAATTTTACCCCGCAGGAAAAGGCTGATCAGTTGGTGCCTGCCACAGACCCAGTTAAGTTTGCCAATAGATACTGTGAACTCAAGTATCTGGTCTTCGCAACTTTAAGAAACCTATACCTGGAAAAGACCCTCAAAATTCCAGAAGAACTCAAACAATACACCTCAGAACAAATTAAACAGAGAGGCTGGTTCTTCCTGGAGAGGAACTTGACTGAGGTCAATGCATCCTGGGTCAGAGAATTCTATTATAACTACTTCAAAATGACCCTGGATGCAGTACAACTCAGAGGGAAACATATTCTGGTTACTGAGGAAGAAATTAAAGATATCCTCCAGCTCCTACCTAAATCAGATAAATCAGATGGTTACCAGCAGGTTGAGGAGGATATGAGATTTATGAGGTTTGATTGGGATGCAGTAAAGCAGACTATAGCTCTTGATCCTACTGTCCCATGGGTCATGGGCAAGTCCACAGTGGTCCCAAAGGGAATTAAGCTTATCTATTTGAATGATGAGGCTCGGCTATGGCAACAGATTCTGAGTAACTACGTGATGCCAAGCACTCATGAGACAGAGGTGCCAACTGCCATGATTACCCTCATTTGGTGTGTGATGGAGGGCAAGGACCTGTACCTTCCCAGATTTATTCGGTATTATATGTCCAGGGTCCATGTCGGAGGCACTCTGCCCCTTCCTTATTTGATTACTCAGATGGGCCGCCGATCTGAGGTGCCCTGGGAGCTCGCGGATGAGAAGCCACCTGCCGTCGAATGCAAGAAGATTATCACACACAGCAGGAAGTTCCAAGTTTGGGCTACCGACAACCTTTTCTCACTGCCTCTGCTGAGGCAGCCACATCCTCTACTGCCCCTTCAGCTCCTGCTGCAGCAGCCACCACCACAGCACCTCCACCTACTTCAGAGCCCATCTACCACCGGGTGTGATGAGCGGATAATTTATACGCTTTTTGGCACTATTTTTAGTACGTTTTTAGTATATTTTAGTTAGTTTTTATTATATTTTTATTAGTTTTTATTTAAAATTCAATTTTCTGGACTTTACTATGAGTTTGTGTGTTTTTCTGTGATTTCAGGTATTTTCTGGCTGAAATTGAGGGACTTGAACAAAAATCTGATTCAGAGGCTGAAAAAAGACTGCAGATGTTGTTGGATCCTGACCTCCCTGCACTCGAAGTGGATTTTCTGGCGCTACAGAATCCCAATGGGCACGCTCTCAATTGCGTTGGTAAGTAGACATCCTGGGCTTTCCAGAAATATATAATAGTTCATACTTTTCTCGAGATTTGATGGCCCAAACAAGCGTTCCAAGTCAGCTCAAGAATTCTGGGTTTAACTCCAGAACTGGCACAAAAGCTGGAGTTAAACGCCCAAACTGGCACAAAAGCTGGCGTTTAACTCCAAGAAAAGTCTCTACACATGAAAGCTTCAATGATCAGCCCAAGCACACACCAAGTGGGCCCCGGAAGTGGATTTTTACACTAAATACCCTAACTTACTCATTTTCTGTAACCCTAGGTCACCAGTTTACTATAAAAACTACTTTTGGTGATTCATCTTGTACCTCATGACACTTTACACGTTTCTTATTGTATTCTCTACGGCATGAGTCTCTAAACCCAATTGTTAGGGGTGAGGAGCTCTGTTGTTCTTCATGAATTAATGCAATTACTACTGTTTTCTATTCTATCACGCTTGCTTCTATTCTAAGATATTCATTCGCACTTCAACCTGATGAATGTGATGATCCGTGACAATCATTATCATTCTCACCTATGAACGCGTACCTGACAACCACCTCCGTTCTACATACAATCAAGCTTGAATGTGTATCTCTTGGGTTTCTAATCTAAGATTGGAACCTTCGTGGTATAGGCTAGAATTATTGGCGGCCATTCCTGAGATTCGGAACGTCTAAACCTTGTCTGTGGTATTTTGAGTAGGATCTGGGAAGGGATGACTGTGATGAGCTTCAAACTCGTGATTGTGGGGCGTGTGACAGACGCAAAAGGATCAATGGATCCTATTCCGACATGATCGAGAACCGACAGATGATTAGCCGTGCGGTGACAGCGCAGTTGGAACATTTTCACTGAGAGGACGGGAAGTAGCCATTGACAACGGTGATGCCCAACATAATGCTTGCCATGGAAGGAGCCTTGCGTGCATGAAGAAGAAGATAGTAGGAAAGCAGAGATTTAGAAGACAAAGCATCTCCAAAGCCTCAACCTGTTCTTCATTACTGCATAACAAGTATTTATTTCATGTTCTTTTACTTTTTACAATTAAATCTGAGAATTGATATCCTGACTAAGAGTTACAAGATAACAATAGCTTGCTTCAAGCCGACAATCTCCGTGGGATCAACCCTTACTCACGTAAGGTATTACTTGGACGACCCAGTGCACTTGCTGGTTAGTTGTGCGGCGTTGCAAAAGTGTGATTGTAATTTCGTGCACCAAGTTTTTGGTGCCGTTGCCGGGGATTGTTCGAGTTTGGACAACTGACCGTTATTCTTGTTGCTTAGATTAGGAATATTTTATTTTTGTTGGTTTAGAGTATTTTATTTGAGTTTAGTTTCATATTTTAAGTTTGGTGTCAATTGCATGCTTTTATTTTCTTTTAATTTTTCGAATTTGCATGTTCCTAGTTCTTTCTTGATCTTTAAAAATTCTAAGTTTGGTGTCTTCTTTGTGTTTTCCCTTAAATTTTTGAAAATTTGTATTTGATTTTCTAAAAATTTTAAGTTTGGTGTTTTTGTGCTTTTATTTACTTAAAAATTTTTCAAAAATTTGTTCTTGGTGTTCATATTGATCTTCAAAGTGTTCTTGGTGTTCATCTTGGCATTCAAAGTTTTCTTGTTTGTTCTCTGTGTTTTGATCTAAAATTTCTAAGTTTAGTGACATTTTGTTGTTTTTCTCTTTCCGCATTAAAATTCAAAAATCAAAAAAAATATCATTTCCTTATTTTACTCATAAATTTCTAAATTTTGCATTTAGTCAAAGATTTTCAAAATCATATCTTTTTTTTAGTCAAGTCAATATTCTAATTTCAAAAATTGATCTTTTCAAATCTTTTTCAAAAATCAAATCTTTTTAATTTCTTCAATTATATCTTTTCAATCATATCTTTTTTTTTAATTTGCAATCATATCTTCTCAATCATATCTTTTTCAAAATAATTCTCAATCATATCTTTTTTTTAATTTGCAATCATATCTTCTAAATCATATCTTCTTCAAAATAATTTTCAATCATATCTTTTTAATTGCTAATTTCAAAAATTTTTTAATTAATTAATTAATTTAGTTTTCAATTTACTTTGATTTTATTTTCATTTAGTTTTCGAAATTTTATTTTATTTTCCTTTTATTTTATTTTAATTTCGGCTACTTTTAATTAAATAAACAAAAATAAAAATATATTTTATTTGCAATCCACATCATCTCCCTTTCTCCATCTTGGACCTAAGTGGAAGTGAACAGTCCAGAAGGACTCTGGGGTCATATGCTAACCCCATTACAGCTGCATATGGGAGTAGCATCTGTATACCTCCCATCAAAGCAAGCAGCTTTGAGCTAAATCCTCAGCTCATTATCATGGTGCAGCAAAATTGCCAGTATTCCGGTCTTCCACAGGAAGAACCTACTGAGTTTCTGGCACAGTTCTTACAAATTACTGACACAGTACGTGATAAAGAAGTGGATCAGGATGTCTACAGATTATTATTATTTCCATTTGCTGTAAAAGATCAAGCTAAGAGGTGGTTAAATAACCAACCCACAGCAAGCATAAAAACATGAAGACAATTAACAGACAAATTCCTGAATAAATTTTACCCTCCAAAAAGGATGACACAGCTAAGGCTGGACATCCAAGGCTTTAAACAAGAGGATCATGAATCTCTTTATAATGCTTGGGAGAGGTACAGAGGGATGCTAAGAAAATGCCCCTCTGAAATATTTTCAGAGTGGGTATAGTTAGACATCTTCTACTATGGACTTACAGAAAAAGCTTAAATGTCTCTAGACCACTCAGCTGGTGGATCTATACACGAGAAAAATAATTGAAGAGGCTCAAGAACTCATAGATACAGTTGCTAGAAATCAACATCTGTACTCAAAAAGTGAGTCCTCCATAAAAAAAGAGGCTATGACAGTAACTACTAATCCTAATCCTCAAGAACAGATTGTTGAACTTAATCAGCAATTACTCCTTATGACAAAACAATTAGCAGAATTCAAAGAGATGCTCCAAGACACTAAAAATGCTAACAAGAATATAGAAGCACAATTGAATCAGGCAAGACAGCAGCTATCTAAACAGATAACAGAAGAATGCCAAGCTGTCCAACTAAGGAGCGGGAAGACATTGAATAACTCAACTCAAAATAGCAAAAAGTCAAGAAAGGAACAAATGACAGAGGATGACCAACCCACTACCCAAGATCCCTCTGAGGACATCAAGAGCCCAGAGAGGAATAACTCTGGCGTTCAAACGCCAGAAAAGGGTGGGAAGATGGCGTTAAACACCCATCTAGCACCCAATCCTGGCATTCAAATGCCAATGAGGAATCAGACACTTGTAAGTGCTAATAGTAACCCCTCTAAGAAGGCTTCTCCAACCACTTCTATAGGGAATAAACCTGCAGCAACTAAGGTTGAAGAATATAAATCCAAGATGCCTTATCCTCAGAAGCTCCGCCAAGCGGAAAAGGATAAAT
>NC_029787.2:88544654-88559647 GCF_000816755.2 Arachis ipaensis | reverse complement strand
AGATGCTAGAGAGACTAGCAGGTCATGAATATTACTGCTTTTTGGATGGCTATTCAGGTTACAACCAAATTGCAGTGGATCCTCAGGACCAAGAGAAAATAGCATTCACATGTCCTTCTGGAGTATTTGCCTACAAAAGGATGCCTTTTGGTCTGTGCAATGCACCTGCGACCTTTCAGAGATGCATGCTCTCTATTTTCTCTTATATGGTGGAAAAATTTTTGGAAGTCTTCATGGATGACTTTTCAATATTTGGAGACTCATTCAGCTCCTGTCTTGACAATTTAGCACTTGTTCTGAAAAGATGCCAAGAGACCAACCTAGTTTTAAACTGGGAAAAATGTCACTTCATGGTGATTGAAGGAATTGTCCTTGGGCATAAAATTTCAAATAAGGGAATAGAGGTGGATCAAGCTAAAGTGGAAGTAATTGAAAAATTACCACCACCTACCAATGTAAAGGCAATCAGAAGCTTTCTGGGACATGCAGGATTCTATAGGAGGTTCATAAAGGATTTTTCAAAAATTGCAAAATCTCTAAGCAACCTGCTAGCTGCTGACACGCCATTTGTGTTTGACATAGAGTGTCTGCAGGCGTTTGAAACCCTGAAAGCCAAGCTGGTCACAGCACCAGTCATCTCTGCACCTGACTGGACATTACCATTCGAACTAATGTGTGATGCCAGTGACCATGCCATTGGTGCAGTGTTGGGACAGAGGCATAACAAGCTTCTGCACGTCATTTACTATGCTAGCCGTGTTTTAAATGATGCACAGAAGAATTACACAACCACAGAAAAAGAGTTACTTATAGTGGTTTATGCCATTGACAAGTTTAGATCCTATTTAGTTGGTTCAAAAGTGATTGTGTATACTGACCATGCTGCTCTTAAATACCTACTCACAAAGCAATATTCAAAACCCAAGCTCATAAGATGGGTGTTGCTTCTGCAAGAGTTTGATATAGAAATAAGAGACAGAAAAGGGACAGAGAACCAAGTAGCTGATCACCTGTCCCAGATAGAACCAGTAGCAGGGGCGTCCCACCCTCCTACTGAGATCTCTGAAACCTTTCCGGATGAGCAACTCTTTGCCATTCAGGAAGCACCATGGTTTGCAGACAGAAAAAGGAAGAAGCATGAAAGGCTTCTCTCAATACAAAGTCAAATAAAACTCCCACATTCAAACTCTAAGTTTGGTGTTGGAAGGCCACAACCAAATTTTAAGTTTGGTGTTAAGAGACCATCATCATGCTCTGAGTATCTATGAGGCTCCATGAGAGCCCACTGTCAAGCTACTGACATTAAAGAAGCGCTTGTTGGGAGGCAACCCAATTTTACTTATCTATGTTAATTTCTATTTTCCATTGTTATTTTATGTTTTCTGTAGGTTGATGATCATGTGAAGTCACAAAAACAAATGAAAGAGCAAAAACAAACAGAAAAATAGCACACCCTGGAGGAGAAGCCTACTGGCGTTTAAACGCCAGTAAAGGCAGCAGAATGGGCGTTAAACGCCCAGTCTGGCACCATTCTGGGTGTTTAACACCAGAAATGGGCACCAGACTGGCGTTTAACGCTAGAAAAGGGCAAGAAGCTGGCGTTAAACGCCAGAAATGGGCAGCAACCTGGCGTTTAACGCCAGGATTGGCAGCAAAGGGAGTTTTACAAGCCTAATTGGTGCAGGGATGGGAAATCCTTGACACCTCAGGATCTGTGGACCCCACAGGATCCCCACCAACCTCAACTCACTCTCTCACCTCTTTACACCTTTTCATAATACTCTTCCCCAAATAACCTCCACCAATCACCTCCATTACTCCTCCAAAACCATCATACAAACCACCTATACCCACCCACTCAAATTCAAACCATCACTCCTTCCTTTTCCACATCATAACCACCTAAAACCCCCCTTGGCCAAATAATTCACACACCTCCATCTCATCCATCTCTTCTTCTTCTCCTCCTTTCTTTATTCTTTTGCTCAAGGACGATCAAACCTTTTAAGTTTGGTGTGGAAAAGCTCGGCTTTTTTTTGTTTTTTCATAACCATTTATGGCACCTAAGGCCGGAGAAACCTCTAGAAAGAGGAATGGAAAGGCAATTTCTTTCACCTTTGAGTTATGAGAGATGGAGAGATTCATCTCAAAGGTCCATCAAGACCACTTCTATGAAGTTGTGGCCAAGACTCCTCATTGAAGAGGACAAGCCCATCACTACGAAAAGGATGGAGCAAACAAGAGAGCCCACTCATGGACCTCAACAAGAGCATGAGGAAAATCATCATCATGAAATCCCTGAGATGCCTCAAGGGATGCATTTTCCTCCACAAAACTATTGGGAGCAAATTAACACCTCCCTTGGAGAATTAAGTTCCAATAGGGGATAACTAAGGGTGGACCTCCTTCATGAAATTAGAGAAGATCAAAGAGTCATGAGAGAGGAGCAACAAAGGCAAGGAAGAAACATTGAGGAGCTCAAGCACTCCATAAGATCTTCAAGAGGAAGAACTAGCCGCCATCACTAAGGTGGACCAGCTCTTTAATCTCCTTGTTCTTTATCTTCTGTTTTTCGAAGTTTTATGCTTTATGTTTATCTATGTTTGTGTCTTTATTACATGATCACTAGTGTCTTAGTGTCTATGCCTAAAAGCTATGAAAATGAATCCATCACCTCTCTTAAATGAAAAATGTTTTTAATTGAAAAAGAAAAAGAAGTACATGAATTTCGAATTTTAAAACAGATTAATTATTTTGATGTGGTGGCAATACTATTGTTTTTTGAATGAATGCTTGAACAGTGCATATTTTTGAATTTGATTGTTTATGAATGTTAAAATTGTTGGCTCTTGAAAGAATGATGGGAAAAGGAGAAATGTTATCTGATGATTTGAAAAATCATAAAATTGATTCTTGAAGCAAGAAAAAGCAGTGAAAAGCTTGCAGGAAAAAAAAAGAGGCAAAAAAAAAAGAAAAAAAAAGAAAAAGAATGAAAAAGAAAAGCAAGCAGAAAAAGCCAATACTCCTTTAAACCAAAAGGCAAGGGTGATAAAAAGGATCCAAGGCTTTGAGCATCAGTAGATAGGAGGGCCCACAGGAATAAAATCCTGGCCTAAGCGGCTAAACCAAGCTGTCCCTAACCATGTGCTTGTGGTGTGAAGGTGTCAAGTGAAAACTTGAGACTGAGCAGTTAAAGTCGAGGTCCAAAGCAAAAAGAAGAGTGTGCTTAAGAACCATGGACACCTCTAATTGGGGACTCTAGCAAAGCTGAGTCACAATGTGAAAAGGTTCACCCAGTTATGTGTTTGTGGCATTTATGTATCCGGTGGTAATACTGGAAAACAAAGTGCTTAGGGCCACAGCCAAGACTCATAAAGTAGCTGTGTTCAAGAATCAACATACTTAACTAGGAGAATCAATAACACTATCTGGATTCTGAGTTCCTATAGATGCCAATCATTCTGAACTTCAAGGAATAAAGTGAGATGCCAAAACTGTTAAGAAGCAAAAAGCTAAAAGCCCCGCTCATCTAATTAATACTGATCTTCATAGATGTTTTTGGAATTCATTTTATATTCTCTTCTTTTTATCCTATTTGATTTTCAGTTGCTTGGGGACAAGCAACAATTTAAGTTTGCTGTTGTGATGAGCGGATAATTTATACGCTTTTTGGCACTATTTTTTGTATGTTTTTAGTATATTTTAGTTAGTTTTTATTATATTTTTATTAGTTTTTATTTAAAATTCACTTTTTTGGACTTTACTATGAGTTTGTGTATTTTTCTGTGATTTTAGGTATTTTCTAGCTGAAATTGAGGGACCTGAGCAAAAATCTGATTCAGAGGCTAAAAAAGGACTGCAGATGCTGTTGGATTCTGACCTTCCTGCACTCAAAGCGCATTTTCTAGAGCTACAGAAGCCCAATTGGTGCGCTCTCAATTGCTTTGGAAAGTAGACATCCGGGGCTTTCCAGCAATATATAATAGTCTATACTTTGCCCGAGATTTGATGGCCCAAACAGGCGTTCTAAGTCAGCTCAAGAATTCTGGCGTTTAACTCCAGAACTGGCACAAAAGCTGGAGTTAAACGCCCAAACTGGCACAAAAGCTGGCGTTTAACTCCAAGAAAAGTCTCTACACATGAAAGCTTTAATGCTCAGCCCAAGCACACACCAAGTGGAACCCGGAAGTGGATTTTTACACTAAATACCCTAGCTTACTCATTTTCTGTAACCCTAGGTCACCAATTTACTATAAAACTACTTTTAGTGATTCATCTTGTACCTCATGACATTTTACACATTTCTTATTGTATTCTCTACGGCATGAGTCTCTAAACCCCATTGTTGGGGGTGAGGAGCTCTGCTGTTCTTCATGAATTAATGCAATTACTACTGTTTTCCATTCTATCACGCTTGCTTCTATTCTAAGATATTCATTCGCACTTCAACCTGATGAATGTGATGATCCGTGACAATCATCATCATTCTGACCTATGAACGTGTGCCTAACAACCACCTCCGTTCTACATGCAATCAAGCTTGAATGTGTATCTCTTGGGATTCTAATCTAAGATTGGAACCTTCGTGGTATAGGCTAGAATTATTGGAGGCCATTCCTGAGATTCGGAATGTCTAAACCTTGTCTGTGGTATTCTGAGTAGGATCTGGGAAGGGATGACTGTGATGAGCTTCAAACTCACGATTGTGGGGCGTGTGACAGACGCAAAAGGATCAATGGATCCTATTCCGACATGATCGAGAACCGACAGATGATTAGCCGTGCGGTGACAGCGCATTTGGAACATTTTCACTAAGAGTAGGGGAAGTAGCCATTGACAATGGTGATGCCCAATATAATGCTTTCCATGGAAGGAGCCTTGCGTGCATGAAGAAGAAGATAGTAGGAAAGCAGGGATTCAGAAGACAAAGCATCTCCAAAGCCTCAACCTGTTCTTCATTACTGCATAACAAGTATTTATTTCATGTTCTTTTACTTTTTACAATTAAATCTGAGAATTATTGATATCCTGACTAAGAGTTAAAAGATAACCATAGCTTGCTTCAAGCCGACAATCTCCGTGGGATCGACCCTTACTCACATAAGGTATTACTTGGACGACCCAGTGCTCTTGCTGGGTAGTTGTGCCGAGTTGCAAAAGTGTGATTGTAATTTCGTGCACCATGCGCCGACTCTTCGAGCACTTGGATCGGATGGAGCGCCGCGACAAGCAGCGTTATGAGCATCTGAAGCTAATGATCCGGTCTGGCAACCCTGACATCCCCTCCGAGCCTGACACACCATCAGAGCCATCTGAGGAGGAGGCGGATGATCATGAGTCAAAGGCACGTGCAGAGCATCAGCAGGCAGAGTCCCAGCATGAGGAGCCTCCGCAGACACAGCCATCAGACCCACAGGCACCGATACAGGCAGAGCCTCAGGCACTACCCCTACCAGAGCCCACCGAGACACCAGCAGCACATCCTTCTAGAGATGCCACTTCTTCACACCCAGCTTGATTGAGCATCGAGGACGATGCTATTATTTAAGTGTAGGGAGGTTGCCATCTCTGGCGAACTTTATTTTTGGTGAACCATTTTCAGACTCTCTTTATCCTATTTTTATTTCTTTTTCTGTATTTTATTTTATTTTATTTTATCTTATTTCTCTTTCAGTACTTGTGCATTTTCTTTTGCTGTATTTCTATTTATTTCTACTTTATTTCTGCATTTTGTACTTTTGATTTGTATATATCTTAGACATTTAGTTTAATTTGCACTTTTAGCTTATTAGTTGTGATATAGAAAATATGGATTAATTAGTTTAGTTTACCCTTTTAGCATACAATAACTTGGTTTAATTGAAAATAAAAAGAGTAAACTAAAAACTTTAGCTTTTCAGAATCACAACAATCCACACACACACACACACACACACACACACACACACACACACACACACACACACACACATATATATATATAGCAATAAATGTTGGTTAATTGATAATATTTTTCAAGGAAAATACAAAATTTTATAAAAGCCATTCTAAGATTCACATTGAGTTGAATGGAAACTCTTGATCTCTACTTGCATGATATACCTAACTGATATATGATTTTTGAGCCAAAGAACACGCAATCCGTGAGTTTTTGAGCTTAATTGTATGGTTACATTTAACCATAATTTTCATTCCTGTGTGTTTCGCCCTTCTTTTCTATGCTTGCAATCTTTACTTTGTTTCAGTCTATATGTCCAATATAGAATGTATTTACATACTTGCATATGATTGAGGCCATTACTTGTTTTTGCTCACTTATCCCAAATAAGCCTACCTTTTTATGTCACCCTTGTTAGCCCCCTTGAGCCTTTTAATCCCCTTTTGTTCTATAACCACATCACTAGCCTTAAGCAGAAAAACAAATTAAAAAATCCCAAATTGAATCTTTGGTTAGCTTAAGATAAAGATTATGTATCAACTAAGTGTGGGAAAAATTATGGGAACTTGGGTTTATAGGAAAGGTATTAACTCTATAAATCATTTGAAATTTGGGAACATGCTCATGTGAAACCAAAATAATTAAAATATCATGTGCATTGAAATGTTGTGTTTATTAAAAAAAATCCCTTTTAGTTAAATAAATGAATAAGGGGACAAAATTACCCCATTGTTAAGTTTAATAGAAAAATCAATGCACATGGGATAAAAATAGAAAAATAAGTTTGGTGCATGAGTATGTGATACAAAAGTGAGAAAATTGGGAAGCTAGGCAAATTTTAAAATTTTATAGAGTATGTATATGTTAGGTGAGATCTTAGACTAATCAAAGACTCAAATTATAGCTCACTTAGCCTTATATATATCCTCACCTTTACCTTGGCCCCATTACGACCTTGAAAAAGACCACATGCTGTTTGTATGTACACATTAGATATTTGTTGATTGGTTAGATGAAGAAAAAAGTTTTAGAAAGCATGACTAGGGAAGAATAGAGTAATTAACCCCAAACACTGAGTGATTAGAGAGTAAACACAAATCCAGTGAGGGTTCAGTAGCTCATTTCCATATATCCATGTTTAATTATTAAATTGTCTTGCAAGTTTGTGAATTCCTTAAACTCAACTCAAGTGTGAAAGTGCTTTAACATGATTTAGGCTTGGCTATGCATATATGATCCCTTGAAGAAATTAACTCAATTTGACCACATGTAAGCTCTATATATATAGGTGGATAGTAATTAGAATTGCATGATTCATTTAGGTAGCTTAGCTTGCATATAGAATAGATTGCATTGCATAAGATTCCACCATTCTACCTTCACTCTTTTCTCTTGGATTTAGCATGAGGACATGCTATTGTTTAAGTGTGGGGAGGTTGATAAACCCCTATTTTATGATTCATCTTGTGCTCAATTAAGTGTTTTTATCAATTTTTCACCCACTTATTCATAAGATTTGCATGGTTTTATAATTCCTTCCTTATTCTATGATATATGTGAAAACATGTTTCCTATGCTTTAAAAATATTTACTTTCATTATCATTTATTACCATTCGATGCTTGATCTGTGTGTTAGGTAATTTTAGGCTTCATAGGGCAGGAATGGCTTAGAGGACAGAAAGGAAATATGCAAAAATGGAAGCAACGCACAAAATGGAGTTTTGAAGAAAATGGCAGCGACGCACACACATGGACGACGCGGACGCGTGCTTAGTGCAAAATGCAATCGACGCATATGCGTGACCCACGCGTACGCGTGACAAGGAAAAACTCTAAATGATGCGATCGCGTGACCCACGCGCACGCGTGACGGACGCCACGTTCAAAAAATTGCAGAAGTCGTCCCCAACAATTTCTAGGCCCTTTTTTGACCCAAATCCAAGCCCAGAAACACAGAATAGAAGCCAGAGAATGGGGGAATCAATAACAACAATTCATACAACATTAAAAAAAAACAGAATTTTAGGTTTTAGATGTAGTTATAGAGAGAGAGAGGTTCTCTCCTCTCTCTTAGGTTTTAGAATTAGGATTTCTTTTACTTTATGGTTATTACTCCATTCCAGGTTCAATGTTCCCAACTTTAATTTTATGTTCTCTTCTACTTTTGGTTACTCTAATGCTTTTACTTGTTAATTACTTATGTTGCCAAATTGGCTTATGAATCTTTCCATGTTAGATTTGAATATTCTATTTAATATAATTTGAGGTATTTCAGATTTATGATTGCTTTATTCTATTTATGATGCTTTCAATTTAATTTAGATTTTTCTCCTTTTGGTTTTGGTTAAGTAATTGGTAACACTTGAGTTATCAAACTCAGCGGTTGATTGAGAGTTAGAAACTGCTGATTGACTTGAATCCCTCTAAAGCTAGTTTTTCCACAGGAGTTGACTAGGACTTGAGGAATCAAGTTAATTGGTCCATTTGACTTTCCTTTATTTAGTAAGGGTTAACTAAGTGGGAGCAACAACAATTCTCATCACACCTGATAAGGATAACTAGGATGGGATTTCCAGTTCTCATACCTTGCCAAGAGTCTTTATAATTATTAATTTATTTTTCTTGCCATTTAAATTACTTGTTTCCTATTTCAAAAACCCAAAAATATAACTTTTTACATAACCAATAATAAACACACCTCCCTGCAATTCCTTGAGAAGACAACCAGAGGTTTAAATACTTCGGTTATAAATTTTATTGGGTTTTGTTACTTGTGACAACCAAACTTTTGTACGAAAGGATTCTTGCTTGGTTTAGAAACTATACTTGTAACGCGATTATTTTAGTAAAAATTCTTTATCGGCAGAAATCAGTTCGTCAAAATGGCGCCGTTGCCGGGGAATTGCAAACGTGTGCCTTATTATTGGTTATTGTAAATATTTTATTTTTCTTGTTTATTTGATTTTATTTTTTTGTTTTTAATTTTAATTTTTATTAGCTACTATGAACTCTCACCCCCGTCGCTTTGAGTTTGGTTCTAACATTGTTGCAAGGAATGGGAGCTATAACAGGAACATGCATCAATGTCAAAAAAATCAAAGATGGAAGGAGCCACGAGGATTTGATCAACCCTTTCGGCTACAACACCTTCCAAGATACCATGGACAACGACCATTCTACAATGCATGCCAAGACAATAGTTACGGTAGACTTTCTCGTGACAAGCAACCCCCACCAATTTACTATGGTCAAGAGCCATTCCGAGGTGCATACCAAGATGATAGATATGGTGGACCCCCTTGTAGTTACCAATAAGCCCCATCATATGCCAATGAACCACCTCCTCAACATAGCTTCGAACCACCATACTCACAAGCCAATCACAACCATTCACGTCCATATGCCCCTAACCTCTACCCACCCCAATTCCAATCCAATTACTCCTGAGAACCACCACTTCCATATGCATCATGTCCATATCCGTCGACCCAAGAATCACAGGATTGTCTTAAAAAAACCGTTGATAATTTTCATGCAACCCTTCATCAATTAGAGCAAGCGATAAATCGATTAGCCCCTAGTCTGAAGGAGACACTGGAAGCTCCGGTTGACAGTACGGAACATGACTTTGTACTAGAACAAGTGGAGGAAGCTAAAATTATGGAAGAAGAAGAATTAGTTGAAGACTTAGGAGACGCTGTACCTCCATGGGAATCAAGAACAAGTGGCACGCCCAAGTGTTGACTAAACCCAAGTGGCACGCGCAAGTGTTGGATTTGAGTTGGCGTGCCATGCCTTCAACACCAAGTGGCACGCCCAAGTGTTTGGGTCTTCAACCTCTTCTCTGGAAACTTGAACTGGCGTGCCATGCCTTGATGCTCAAGTGGCACGCCCAAGTGATGACTAGAGCTGGCGTGCCACGCCTTCGATACCAAGTGTCACGCCCAAGTGGTTGTCCCTTTCTAGATTGATGAACTGGCGTGCCACGCCCAATGGTTCAAGTGGCACGCCCATAGTGTGTGATGGACTTGGCGTGCAACGCCCAGCTTGGCGTGCCACGCCCCTTTTTGTGGCCTTCAACATTTCTCTCTGGAAAATGATACTGGCGTGCCACGCCCAACAGGTGGCGTGCCAGGCCCTTGTTAAAACCCAAACATTTCTTTCTGGAAATCATTACTGGCGTGCCACGTCTAGCTCCTGGCGTGCCACGCCCATGTAAAAGCTTTGAGGATCCTTTCTGGAAAATACAACTGGCGTGCCACGCCCATATACTTTCATGGCGTTTGTTCCAAATGCCATGCCAGTTTCACACGCCTAGCTTTATTTTGTTGTTTTCTTCCCTTTTTGTTGCTCTTTTCACCTGAAATTCAACACAAACCCGTTTCAAAGTAATGTACCATAATATTCATCAATTAGTTCATGAATTGCAATGATCAAATGAGATTATGCTCTTTTATGGTCCTTTTTAGATAAGAAAAAAGGGTAAATGATGCAAGTCATCAGTTCCAAAAACCAAATATCTCTCATAAACTTATTTTCACCAAATCAAAAGTCCCAAATTAACTTCAAAACCTTTTCTCTTTTAAAAACTAATTTTCAAGTAACCAAAAATCACTTTTTACCCAAAAATTTAGTGCATTCAAAAATAAACCATTTCCAAGTTCATTCTCTTGAAAAGCTGATGGACAAAAACTTGTCTCTCAACAAATTTCCCTCGGCAAGTATACCAAATTGTTGTCAAGTAAAAACTCACAATAGAGTGAGGTCGAATCCCACAGGGATTGATTGGTCAAGCAAATGTAATAAGAGGAATGTTCTAGTTGAGCTAAGCAGAAATTGAGTTGATATTTGCAGAAACATAAATGGCGGGAAAGTAAATAACAGAAAGTGTAAATGCTGGAAATAAAGAGCAAAATGTAAATGGCAGAAAGTAAATTGCAGAATCTAAAATGGGGATTTGGGGAAATAAACATAAAAGTAAATGGCAGAAAGTAAAGAGAATGGGTAAGATCAGAAATGGGGGATTCATTCGGCTCAGGAGATGTTGTATTCTCCGGATCAAGTTCATTCTCATCTCTTCCTCAATCAATGCATTCATTGATCTCCTTGGCAATCTTAAGTGATTGGATTCCAATTCCTTGGAAACCTAATCTCTCGAATCTTGATCAATAGCCAATTTCTTGGTCTAATTGATCATGAGAAGAGATGAAGTATGGTCACTGATTATACCACATGTATTCCCAAATCAAAGTGTTGGTAGGATTATATGTCACTATATCCATCCAAACCCCAATTTGGTCCAACATGAGAAAGCATTTCTAGCATGATCTCTTCATTCCTTTTCCAAGGTTCCGAAGAGATCCAAGTATGAATAGCTTCTTTTCCAAGACAACTACCCAATAGGATGAAGATTGAAAGCTTTCTAGTAAAATCAAGAGAAAAGAAAGAAGAAGAATAATGAAAACTATTATTGATCCATCAAATTACAACAGAGCTCCCTAACCCAATGAAAGAGGTTTAGTTGTTCATAGCTCTGGGAATGGAAAGCATAAATGAAAAGTGCATTTTCAAAAAATAAAACTAGAAGTTGCAGAGAAAGTAAAATATAAAGAGTGTAGTTCTCCAAAATGCCAAAAGCCTACCTACTAGTTCAAAACTACTCCTATATATACTACTCTTCTGATCTTCTAGTTAGCTCTTCAAGTCTTGGATATGGGCCTTTGGATCTTTAGTTGAAGCAGTTACAGTCTTCAACGGGCTCAGCTTTGCTTGCAGAAAAAGTGTAAGTTAGGCATGGACGTTAGTTAGGACGTTAGTGGTGTTAACGTTAAGTGAAAATGTGGGTTCGAGAACGTTAGTGACGATCACCTTTTTCACTAATGTTCCAAGCCAAAAATGATCCACGTTAACTTCAACGTTTGTGGCACTAACGTGACCACTAACGTTGCCTCTTGGTCCTTCACAAACGTTATTGGCATTCACCTTTTCCAATAATGTTGCTTATTGCCTCGTTTCCCCACGTTAGAGTTCACGTTAGTATAACTAACGTGACCCTTAATGTGGGCATGCCTAAGCTTCGAGAGTGTTAGTGACACTTACCTTTGTCACTAATTCTTCAAACGCCTCTTTTTCCCACGTTAGTGCCTCACGTTAATTGCATTAACGTGACCACTAACGTGGTGGTGATTGCCATCCCCAACGTTAGTGACAAAGGTGAGTGTCACTAACGTTGGCCTTTCATTTCTTTCCTCCACGTTAGCTTCCACGTTAATGTAATTAATGTGGCAGCTAACGTGGGCAATATTGGCTTAGTCCAACGTTAGTGACAAAGGTGAGTGTCACTAACGTTGGCGATTCCTTGCTCCTCCCACGTTAGTTGTCATGTTAGTTAGACTATCATGGCTACTAACGTGGCTCTTCCTTGCTTCCTTTGTCCTGAAATCAAGCAAATAAAGTGCATCAAAGCTTGGTTCTAAATCATGAGATCATGCATCATCCATTTTATCATTCAATTCATGCATAATTCTCATAAAATCATGTAAAGTTCACAATGTTTGCTTGAATCATGATGTCAGTGAATATCTACCCAAAACTTGCTTATTTACTAAGAAAATGCATGAAACTACCCTAAAACAGTAAAGAAAAGGTCAGTGAAACTGGCCAAAATGCCCTGGCATCTGATGAGCGGATAATTTATACGCTTTTTGGCATTATTTTTAGTATGTTTTAGTAAATTTTAGTTAGTTTTTATTATATTTTTATTAGTTTTTAAATAAAAATCACTCTTCTGGATGTTACTATGAGTTTGTGTTTTTTTCTGTGATTTCAGGTATTTTCTGGCTGAAATTGAGGGACCTGAGCAAAAATCTGATTCAGAGGCTGAGAAAGGACTGCAGATGCGCTTTGATTCTGACCTCCCTGCACTCGAAGTAGATTTTCTGGAGCTACAGAAGCCCAATTGGTGCGCTCTCAATTGTGTTGGAAAGTAGACATCCTGGGCTTTCGAGCGATATATAATAGTTCATACTTTGCCCGAGATTTGATGGCCCAAACAGGCATTCCAAGTCAGCTTAAGAATTCTGGCGTTTAACGCCAGAACTGGCATAAAAGCTGGAGTTAAACGCGCAAACTGGCATAAAAGCTGGCGTTTAACTCCAAGAAAAGTCTCTACACATAGAAGTTTCAATGCTCAGCCCAAGCACACACCAAGTGGGTCCGGAAGAAGATTTCTGCCTTAATTACCTATTTCTGCAACCCTAGGCTACTAGTTTTCTATAAATAGGACCTTTTGCTATTGTATTTTCATACCTTCATACCTTTAGATACTTTTGATAGACCTTTTCACGTTTGGGGGCTGGCCTCACGGCCATGCCTAGACCTTGTTCTTATGTATTTTCAACAGTGGAGTTTCTACACACCATAGCTTAAGGTGTGGAGCTCTGTTGTTCTTCATGAATTAATGCAAAGTACTATTCTTTTTCTATTCAACTCAAGTCTATTTCTTCTCCAAGATATTCATTCACACCCAAGAACATGATGAATATGATGATTATGTGACACTCGTCACCATTCTCCGCTATGAACGCGTGACTGACAACCACTTCCATTCTACATGCAAACAAGCTTGAATGTGTATCTCTGGGGTTTCTAATCCAAGATTAGAACCTTCGTGGTATAGGCTAGAATTATTGGCAGCCATTCCTGAGATCCGGAACATCTAAACCTTGTCTGTGGTATTCTGAGTAGGATCTGGGAAGGGATGACTGTGACGAGCTTCAAACTCACAATTGTTGGGCGTGTGACAGACGCAAAAGGATCTATGGATCCAATTCCAACATGATCGAGAACCGACAGATGATTAGCCGTTCAGTGACAGCGTGCGTAGAACATTTTCACTGAGAGGACGGGAAGTAGCCATTGACAACGGTGATGCCCAACATAAAGCTAGCCATGGAAGGGAGTATGAATGATTGGAAGAAGGCAATAGGAAAGCAGAGGTTCAGGAGGAACAAAGCATCTTCATACGCTTATCTGAAATTCCTACCAATGAATTACATAAGTATTTATATCTCTATCTTTATTTTATGTTTTATTCATCTTTTAATTATCAATCCTCCATAACCATTTGAATCCGCCTGACTGAGATTTACAAGATGACCGTAGCTTGCTTCAAGCCGACAATCTCCGTGGGATCGACCCTTACTCACGTAAGGTTTATTACTTGGACGACCCAGTGCACTTGCTGGTTAGTTGTGCAGAATTGTGACAAAGTGTGATTCACGTTTGAGAGCTCCAAGTCCTTTGGCACCATTGTTGATGATCACAATTTCGTGCACCAAGTTTTTGGCTCCTTTGCCGGGGATTGTTCGAGTTTGGACAACTGACGGTTCATCTTGTTGCTTAGATTAGGTACTTTTCTTTTTATTTTTCCGAATTTTTAAGAATGAATTCTAGAGTTTCAAGGTGATGTTCTTATCATCACAAAAGCTGGTTGATTCTCATCAATTTAGCTGCTAATTATTCTTTATTCTCTTTTCCATATAATTTTTGAAAAATCACAAAAAAAAATTTATAAAATCATAAAATCAAAAATATTTTTATGTCTCTTGTTTGAGTCTAGTGTCTAATTTTTAAGTTTGCTGTCTTGCATGCATTGTTTATTTGATCTTAGTTGCATTTTTATTGTTTCTCATCATTAAAAATCCAAAAATATTTTCAAAATTGTGTCTTTTCAAGTCAATAATACAGAGAATTGAAGATTCAGAACATTCAGCAGAGGAATTAAACAGAAAAAGCTGGGTGTTCAAAACACCCAGTGAAGAAGGAAAACTGGCATTTGAACACCAGCCAGGGTACCTGGATGGGCGTTTAACGCCCAAAAAGGTAGCATTTTGGGCGTTAAACGCCAGGATGACACTAGAGGGAAGATTTTGTTTTTAATCCAAATTTTTTTCAAATCTTCATAATTTTTCAAAATCAAATCTTTTCAAATCATATCTTTTCAATCATATATCTTCAAAATCAATTTCTTTCCATTTTATTTTTACTATTTTT
>NC_029787.2:88539736-88544546 GCF_000816755.2 Arachis ipaensis | reverse complement strand
AAAATCTTTTACTTTAATTTCGAAAATTCTTCCCCTCTTCTCACATCCTTCTATTTAAGGACTAACACTCCTCCACTATCAACAATTCGAACTCTATCCCTCTTGATAAGTTCGAATTATTCTCTTTCTACCTCCTCCTTCTATTTTTCTTTTCCTCTGACATCTCAAGGAATCTCTATACTGTGACATAGAAGATTCCATACTTTCTTCTTCTCTCTTTTATATGAGCAGGAGTAAGGACAAAGACATTCTGGTTGAGGTTGATCCTGAACCCGAAAGGACCTTGAAGAGAAAGCTGAGAGAAGCTAAAGTACGACTCTCTGTAGAGGACCTAACAGAGCTTTTCAAACAAGAAGAAGCCATGGCAGCCGAAAACACCAACAATGCAAGGAAGGTACTTGGTGATTTACTGCACCTACTCCTGACTTCTATGGGAAAAGCATCTCAATCCCTGCCATTGGAGCAAACAACTTTGACCTTAAGCCTCAATTAGTTTCTCTAATGCAACAGAATTGCAAGTTTCATGGACTTCCATTGGAAGATCCTCATCAGTTCTTAGCTGAATTCTTGCAAATCTGTGACACTGTCAAGACTAATGGGGTTGATCCCGAGGTCTGCAAGCTTATGCTTTTTTCCTTTGCTGTAAGAGATAGAGCTAGGACATGGTTGGACTCACAACCTAAAGAAAGCCTGAACTCTTGGGAAAAGCTAGTTAATACCTTCTTGGCAAAGTTCTTTCCACCTCAAAAATTGAGTAAGCTTAGAGTTGAAGTCCAAACCTTCAGACAGAAGGAAGGTGAATCCCTCTATGAAGCTTGGGAAAGATACAAGCAATTGATCAGAAGGTGTCCTTCTGATATGCTTTCAGAATGGAGCATCATAGGTATCTTCTATGATGGTCTGTCTGAACTATCCAAAATGTCATTGGACAGCTCTGCTGGAGGATCTCTTCATCTGAAGAAGACGCCTGTAGAAGCTCAGGAACTCATTGAAATGGTTACAAATAACCAATTCATGTACACTTCTGAAAGGAACCCTGTGAATAATGGGACAACTCAGAAGAAATGAGTTCTTGAGATTGATACTCTGAATGCCATATTGGCTCAGAATAAAATATTGACCCAACAAGTCAATATGATTTCTCAGAGTCTGTCTAGAATGCAAGCAGCAACAGGTAGTACTAAGGAAGCTTCCTCTGAAGAAGAAGCTCATGATCCTGAGAACCCAGCAATGGAAGAGGTGAATTACATGGGAGAACCCTATGAAAACACCTATAATCCTTTATGGAGAAATCATCCAAATCTCTCATGGAAGGATCAACAGAGACCTTAACAAGGTTTCAACAACAATAATGGTGGAAGAAACAGGTTTAGCAATAGCAAGCCTTTTCCATCATCTTCTCAGCAACAGACAGAGAATTCTAAGCAGAGCCACTCTGACTTAGTAACCATTGTCTCTGATCTAATCAAAACTACTCAAAGTTTCATGACTGAAACAAGGTCCTCTATTAAAAATTTGGAGGCACAAGTGGGTCAGCTGAGTAAGAAAATTACTGAACTCCCTCCTAGTACTCTCCCAAGCAATACAGAAGAGAATCCAAAAAGAGAGTGCAAGGCCATAACCATAACCCACACGGCCAAACTTGGAAAGGAGGAAGAGGCAGTGATCTCCACTGAGGAAGACCTCAATGGACGTCCACTGGCCTCCATGGAGTTCCTTGATGAGGAACCATGGGAATCTGAGGCTCACACAGAGACCATAGAGATTCCATTGAATTTACTTCTGTCATTCATGAGCTCTGATGAGTATTCTTCCTCTAAAGAGGATGAAGATGTTACTGAAGAGCAAGTTACTAAGTACCTTAGAGCAATCATGAAGCTAAACGCCAAGTTATTTGGTAATGAGACTTGGGAGAATGAACCTCTATTGCTCACTAAAGAACTGGATGACTTGACTAGGCAGAAATTACCTCTGAAGAGACAAGATCCTGGAAAGTTCTCAATACCTTGTACCATAGGCACCATGACCTTTGAGAAGGCTCTGTGTGACCTAGGATCAAGCATAAACCTCATGCCTCTCTCTGTAATGGAGAAGCTAGGGATCATTGAGGTACAAGCTGCAAGAATCTCACTGGAGATGGCAGACAATTCAAAGAAACAGGCTTATGGACTTGTAGAGGATGTCTTGGTAAAGGTTGAAGGCCACTACATCCCTGCTGATTTCATAATCCTAGAGACAGGGAAGTGTATGGATGAATCCATCATCCTTGGCAGACCTTTCCTAGCCACAGCAAAAGCTGTAATTGATGTTGATAGAGGAGAATTGATCATTCAAGTGAATGAAGACTCCCTTGTGTTTAAAGCTCAAGGATATCCCTCTGTAACCATGGAGAGGAAGCATGAAGAGCTTCTCTCAATACAGAGACAAACAGAGCCCCCACAGTCAAACTCTAAGTTTGGTGTTGGGAGGCCACAACCAAACTTTAAGTTTGGTGTTGAACCCCTACTTTCAAACTCTAAAGTTTGGTGTTGGGAGGTTCCAACATTGCTCTAAACATCTGTGAGGCTCCATGAGAGCCCACTGTCAAGCTATTGACATTAAAGAAGCGCTTATTGGGAGGCAACCCAATTTTACTTATCTATGTTATTTTCCATTGTTATTTTATATTTTCTGTAGGTTGAAGATAACGTGAAGTCACAAACACAATAGAAAAAGCAAAACCAGACTAAAAAACAGAATGAAAAATAGAACACCCTTGAGGAGACACTTACTGGCATTTAAACGCCAGTAAGGGTAGCAGAATGGGCGTTAAACGCCCAGTCTGGCACCATTCTGGACGTTTAACGCCAGAAATGGGCACCAGACTGGCGTTTAACGCCAGGAATGGGCAAAAAGCTGGCGTTAAACGTCAGAAATGGGCAGCAGCCTGGCGTTTAACGCCAGGATTGGCAGAAAGGGGCATTTTTGCATGCCACTTGGTGCAGGGATGAGATATCCTTGACACCTCAGGATCTGTGGACCCACAGGATCCCCACCCACCCTACCTCTCTCTCTCTTCTTCACCCATTCACCAATTACCTCAATACCTCTTCCCCAAAAACCCCTTACCTATTAAATCCCACCATTCTCTTCACCACTCACATCCATCCTTCATAAAACCCCACCTACCTCACCATTCAAATTCAAACCACTTTCCCTCCCAAACCCACCCATAATGGCCGAACCATACCCCCCTCTCCACTCCTATATAAGCCCATCTTCACTCCTTCATTTTCACACAACATACACACTACTTCTCCCCCTTGGCCGAAACACTAAGCCCCCTCCATCTCCTCTATTTCTTCTTCTTCTATTCTCTTCTTTCTTCTTTTGCTCGAGGACGAGCAAACCTTCTAAGTTTGGTGTGGTAAAAGCGTTGCTTTTTGTTTTTCCATATCCATTTATGGCACCAAAGGCCGGAGAAACCTCTAGAAAGAGGAAAGGAAAGGCAAAAGCTTCCACCTCTAAGTCTTGGGAGAAGGAAAGATTCCTCTCAAGGGTGCATCAAGACCACTTCTATGAAGTTGTGGCCAAGAAGAAGGTGATCCCCGAGGTCCCTTTTAAGCTCAAAAAGGGCAATTATCCGGAGATCCGACATGAGATCCGAAGAAGAGGTTGGGAAGTTCTCACCAACCCCATTCAACAAGTCAGGATCTTAATGGTTTAAGAGTTCTATGCCAATGCATGGATCACCAAGAACCATGATCAAAGTGTGAACCCAGACCCTAAGAATTGGCTTACAATGGTTCAGGGGAATGCTTAGATTTTAGTCTGGAGAATGTAAGGTTGGCATTCAACTTGCCCATGATGCAAGGAGATGCACACCCCTACACTAAAAGGGTAAACTTTGATCAAAGGTTGGACCAAGTCCTCATAGACATCTGTGAAGAGGGCGCTCAATGGAAGAGAGATTCAAGAGGAAAGACGGTTCAACTAAGA
Organism: Arachis ipaensis; assembly: GCF_000816755.2. Taxonomy (NCBI): domain Eukaryota; kingdom Viridiplantae; phylum Streptophyta; class Magnoliopsida; order Fabales; family Fabaceae; genus Arachis; species Arachis ipaensis. The sequence goes on along the minus strand of NC_029787.2, from coordinate 88,540,568 downwards.
AGGCATGACCTCAAGCCCGTGGCTAGGGGATGGTTGGAGTTCATCCAACGCTCGATCATTCCCACTAGCAACCAGTCTGAAGTTACTATAGACTGGGCTATCATGATTCATAGCATCATGATAAGAGAGGAAGTGGAAGTTCATGAGGTTATATCCCAAGAACTCTACAAGGTGGCGGACAAGTCCTCTACTTTGGCAAGATTAGCCTTCCCTCATCTCATTTGTCACCTTTGCAATTCGGTTGGAATTGACATAGAGGAAGACATTTCATTGATGAGGACAAGCCCATCACTAAGAAAAGGATGGAGTAAACAAGAGATCTCACTCATGGACAAGAGCATGAGGAAGCTCCTCATCATGAACTCCCTGAGATGCCTCAAGGGATGCAATTTCCTCCACAAAACTATTGGGAGCAAATCAACACCTCCTTGGGAGAATTAAGTTCCAACATGGGACAACTAAGGGTGGAGCACCAAGAGCATTCCATCCTCCTCCATGAAATTAGAGAAGACCAAAGAACCATGAGAGAGAACAAAGGCAAGGAAGAGACATTGAGGAGCTCAAGCACTCCATAAGATCTTCAAGAGGAAGAACAAGCCGCCATCACTAAGGTGGACCCGTTCTTTAATCTCCTTGTTCTTTATTTTCTGTTTTTCGAAAATTATGCTTTATGTTTATTTATATTTGTGTCATTATTACATGATCACTAGTGTTTAAGTGTCTATGCCTTAAAGCTATGAAAACGAATCCATCACCTTTCTTAAATAAAGAGTGTTTTAATTGAAAAGGAAAAGAAGTGCATGAATTTCAAATTTTAAAACAGTTTAATTAT
>NC_029787.2:88528892-88539606 GCF_000816755.2 Arachis ipaensis | reverse complement strand
CTGGCCTAAGCGGCTAAACTAAGCTGTCCCTAACCATGTGCTTGTGGCGTGAAGGTGTCAAGTAAAAACTTGAGACTGAGCAGTTAAAGTCGTGGTCCAAAAGTAAAAGGAGTGTGCTTAAGAGCTCTGGACACCTCTAATTGGGGACTCTAGCAAAGCTGAGTCACAATCTGAAAAGGTTCACCCAGTTATGTGTCTGTGGCATTTATGTATCCGGTGGTAATACTGGAAAACAAAATGCTTTGGGTCACGGCCAAGACTCATAAAGTAGCTGTGTTCAAGAATCAACATACTTAACTAGGAGAATCAATAACACTATTTGGATTTTGAGTTCCTATAGAAGCCAATCATTCTGAACTTCAAAGGATAAAGTGAGATGCCAAAACTATTCAGAAGCAAAAAGCTAATAGCCCCGCTCATCTAATTAATACTGATCTTCATTGTATATTCTCTTCTTTTTATCCTATTTGATTTTTTTAGTTGCTTGGGGACAAGCAACAATTTAAGTTTGGTGTTGTGATAAGCGGATAATTTATACGCTTTTTGGCATTGTTTTTAGTATGTTTTTAGTATATTTTAGTTAGTTTTTATTATATTTTTATTACTTTTTAAATAAAAATCACTCTTCTGGATGTTACTATGAGTTTGTGTATTTTTCTGTGATTTCAGGTATTTTCTGGCTGAAATTGAGGGACCTGAGCAAAAATCTGATTCAGAGGCTGAAAAAGGACTGCAGATGCTGTTGGATTCTGACCTATTTGCACTCGAAATGGATTTTCTAGAGCTACAGAAGCCCAATTGGCGCGCTCTCAATTGCGTTGGAAAGTAGACATCCTAGGCTTTCCAGCAATATATAATAGCCAATTCCTTGGTCCAATTGCTCATGAGAATAGATGAAGTATGGTCACTGATTATACCACATTTATTCCCAAATCAAAGTGTTGGTAGGATTATATGTCACTATATCCATCCAAACCCCAATTTGGTCCAACATGAGAAAGAATTTCTAGTATGATCTCTTCATTCCTCTTCCAAGGTTTCGAAGAGATCCAAGTATGAATAGCTTCTTTTCCAAGACAACTACACAATAGGATGAAGATTGAAAGCTTTCTAGTAAAATCAAGAGAAAAGAAAGAAGAAGAATAATGAAAACTATTATTGATCCATCAAATTACAACAGAGCTCCCTAACCCAATGAAAGGGGTTTAGTTGTTCATAGCTCTGGGAGTTGAAAGCATAAATGAAAAGTACATTTTCAAAAAATAAAACTAGAAGTTGTAGAGAAAGTAAAATATACAGAGTGTAGTTCTCCAAAATGCCAAAAACCTACCTACTAGTTCAAAACTACTCCTGTATATACTACTCTTCTGATCATCTAGTTAGCTCTTCAAGTCTTGGATATGGGCCTTTGGATCTTTAGTTGAAGCAGTTACAGTCTTCAACGGGCTCAGCTTTGCTTGCAGAAAAGTGTAAGTTAGGCATGGACGTTACTTAGGACGTTAGTGGTGTTAACGTTAAGTGAAAATGTGGGTTCGAGAACGTTAGTGACGATCACCTTTTTCACTAACGTTCCAAGCCAAAAATGATCCACGTTAACTTCAACGTTAGTGGCACTAACGTGACCACTACTGTTGCCTCTTGGTCTTTCGCAAATGTTATTGGCATTCACCTTTTCCAATAATGTTGCTTATTGCCCCTTTTCCCCACGTTAGAGTTCACGTTAGTATAACTAGTGTGACCCTTAATGTGGGCATGCCTAAGCTTCGAGAGCGTTAGTGACACTTACCTTTGTCACTAACGCTTCAAACGCCCCTTCTTCCCATGTTAGTGCCCCACGTTAATTGCATTAACGTGACCACTAACGTGGTGGTGATTGCCATCTCCAACGTTAGTGACAAAGGTGAGTGTCACTAACGTTGGCCCATCATTTTTTTCCTCCACGTTAGCTTCCACGTTAATGTAATTAACATGGCAGCTAACGTGGGCAATATTGGCTTAGTCCAACGTTAGTGACAAAGGTGAGTGTCACGTTGGCGATTCCTTGCTCCTCCCATGTTAGAGTTCACGTTAATGTAATTAACGTGACTCTTAACGTGGTCAGTTGTGCCCTTTTGGAACGTTAGTGGTATTCACTTTTACCACTAACGTTGGAGCTTCCCTTTTCCTCTACGTTAGCTTCCACGTTAATGTAATTAACGTGGCCACTAACGTGGGCTATGATGGCTTTCGAAGGCATTATTGGTGATCACTTGTTCCATTAACGTTGCAAGCTAGCTCCCATTCCATGTTAGTTGTCACGTTAGTTAGACTAACGTGGCTACTAACGTGGCTCTTCCTTGCTTCCTTTGTCCTAAAATCAAGCAAATAAAGTGCATCAAAGCTTGGTTCTAAATCATGAGATCATGCATCATCCATTTTATCATTCAATTCATGTATAATTCTCATAAAATCATGTAAAGTTCACAATGTTTGCTTGAATCATGATGTAAGTGAATATCTATCCAAAACTTGCTTATTTACTAAGAAAATGCATGAAACTACCCTAAAATAGTAAAGAAAAGGTCAGTGAAACTGGCCAAAATGTTCGTGGGGGAATGATGATGATTGTCACGCTCATCACATTCATATTGAAGTACGAATGAATATCTTAGAAGCGGAATAAGTTGAATTGAATAGAAAAACAGTAGTACTTTACATTAATTCATGAGGAAGAGCAGAGCTTCACACCTTAATCTAGGGAGTGCAGAAACTCTACTGTTGAAAAATACATAAGTGAATACAGGGTAAGCATGGCCGAGTGGCCAGCCTCCCATGGAGATCTAGAGATCTAAAAAATGATCAAAAGATACAATCCAGGATGTAAATACAATAGTAAAAAGTCCTATTTATACTAGACTAGCTACTAGGGTTTACAGAAGTAAGTAATTGATGCATAAATCCACTTCTGGGGCCCACTTGGTGTGTGCTTGGGCTGAGCTTGAAGTTTACACGTGGAGAGGTCATTCTTGGAGTTGAACGCCAGTTTGTAACGTGTTTCTAGCGTTCAACTCTGGTTTGTGATGTGTTTGAGGCGTTTAACTCCAGACTGCAGCGTAGAACTGGCATTCAACGCCCTTTTGCGTCATCTAAACTCGGCCAAAGTATGGAGTATTATATATTTATGGAAAGACTTGGATGTCTACTTTCCAACGCAATTGAAAGCGCGCCATTTTGAGTTCTGTAGCTCCAGAAAATCCACTTTGAGTGCAGGGAGATTAGAATCTAACAACATCAGCAGTCCTTCTTCTACCTCTGAATCTGATTTTTGCTCAAGTCCCTCAATTTCAGCCAGAAAATACCTGAAATCACAGAAAAATACACAAACTCATAGTAAAGTCTAGAAATTTGAATTTAACATAAAAACTAATAAAAACATCCCTAAAAGTAACTAGATCCTACTAAAAACATACTAAAAACAATGCCAAAAAGCGTATAAATTATCCGCTCATCACTTCTCCTGAGTTTAGCATGAGGACATGCTATTGTTTAAGTGTGGGGAGGTTGATAAACCACTATTTTATGGTTTATCTTATGCTTAATTGAGTGGATTTTATCAACTCTTTACGCACTTATTTATACTATTTACATGGTTTTACATTTTCCTTCCTGATTTGGTGCTATGATTGAAAACATGTTGTCTTTGGCCTTATATTTGCTAATATTAATCCTCTCTCATTACCATTAGATGACTTGATATGTGTGTTAAGTGATTTCAGAGTTTATAGGGCAGGAATGGCTCAGAGGATGGGAAGAAAGCATGCAAAAGTGGAAGGAATACAAGAAGTTGGAGAAATTGCTAAGTTGTCCAGCCTGACCTCTTCGCACTCAAACGATCATAACTTGAGCTACAGAAATCTAAATGAGATGATTCTAGTTGCGTTGGAAAGCTAACGTCCGAGGCTTCGCAACGATATATAATTTTCCATATCTGCCCCGACGCCAGGTGATGCGAACGCGTGGATCACGCGGATGCATGACCTGGCAGAATCGCAATCCACGCAAACGCGTGGACAACGCTTGCGCATCACTTTCCCGCGACCTGTACGTACCAGAATATGCTGAGGGCGATTTATGAACTGTTTTTAACCCAGGTTTTGGCCTGGAAAACACATATTAGAGGCTATAAAGTGGGAGAATGCATCCATTCATAATCACAAGCTCATAATACACTATTTTAGGATTTAGATGTAGTTTTTAGAGAGAGAGGTTCTCTCTTCTCTCTTAGGATTAGGATTTAGGATTTTTATTATGTTTAAACTATGATCTCTTCATTCCAGGTTCTATGTTCCTTCAATATTTATTTTATACTTTTATTTACTCCAATACTTTTATTTGTATTTGATTTATGTTGCCTAATTGACTTATGAACCTTTCCATGTTAGAGTTGAATTTATGTTTAGACGTAATTTGATGTGTTTCAGATTTATGAATACTTTTAATTTAATTTAGAATTTTCCCTTTTGGCTTTGGTTGAGTCATTGGAGACACTTGAGTTATCAAACTCATTGTTGATTGAAAATTGGAATTCTTCAAGAATTAATTCGAGTTCCAATAACTCTAGCCTTTCCCAAGGAAAGACTAGGACCTTAGGAATCAAAATTAATTCATTCACTTAACTTACCTTCATAGTTAGAGGTTAACAAAGTGGGAGAAAAATCCAATTCTCGTCACAATTGATAAGGATAACTAGGATAGGACTTCCAGTTCTTATACCCTTCCAAGAGTTTTATTATTTATTTAAATTAATTCCTCACAATTTACTTTCCTGCCATTTACTATTCTTGCTTTTTATCTTATACATTAAAAACCCAAAAATATATCTTTTTCTATAACCAATAATAAATCATACCTCCCTGCAATTCCTTGAGAAGACGACCCGAGGTTTAAATACTCGGTTATCAATTTTATTTGGTTTGCTTAAGTGACAAACAAAACTTTTGTAAAGAAGGAATTCTTGTCAGTCTAGAAGCTATACTTACAACGGGAATTTATTTTTAGAAAATTCTAGATCACGCGAGAGTTTCGCTCTTTCAGGCACCTTCTGACTGTTTTGCTTCCCAACCAAAGGGATTCCCAGGTGTACAGTTTGTGTTTCAGTGCTTGTTTCTTCCTCCAGTGCCTTGTTGTGATCTTCCCTTGGTTCCTTGTTTTCTTGATCTGCTTCTTGTGAGGGTTTGAAGACATTGAAGGTCAGTTATTCATCATGTATCCTCAGTATTAGCTCTCCTCGCTCCATATCTATAAGCGCTCTGGCTGTCGCTAGGAATGGTCTTCCCAGTATGATTGGATGGAGGTAACTCTCTTCCATTTCCAATATGACAAAGTCTGTGGGAAAGAAGTGATTCCCAACCTTCACCAACACATTTTCAACCACTCCTACTGCTTATTTTTGAGTTTTGTCAGCCAGCCTGATGACTACGTCTGTGGGCATTAGCTCATTGATCTGCAGCTTCTTCATAAGGGATAAAGGCATTAAGTTGATGCTTGCTCCCAGGTCACAGAGTCCTTTATCAAACCTTGTTTCTCCTATGGCACAGGGGATGTGAAAACTCCCTGGATCCTTCCTTTTTGTAGGCAACTCTGGTTGAATGAGAGCATTGCACTCCTTATTCATCACTATTGTTTGCCCTCCCTTGAGTGAGCTTTTCCTGGTCAGCAGCTCCTTCATGCACTTAATGTATGAGGGCATTTGTTGGAGAGCCTTTATGAATGGTATGTTTACATGGAGAGATGCAAACATATCAAGGAACTTTGAGTATATTCTCTTTTCTACACCACCCTTGAGTCTTTCGGGAAAAGGTGCATAAAGGTTCAGAATCTCCTTCTGTGTAATTTTGGTTTCTTGGTGACCCTCTTCCTGCTTCTCTGCTGAAGTATCTCCAGAGTATTCGAAGGGTTTGTTCAGCTCTTTCTCAGTCCCCCTATCACTTATAGTGACCATCTTGCATTCTTCCCATCTTACTTTCTTTGCTTCACCTCTCGGGTTTTTCTCTGTGTCACTTGGGAAGCTGTCAGTAGGTTTGGGAATCTTCTCAGAGAGGTATCCCACTTGAAATTCTAGCCTCTTGATGGTGTCTCCCTGGTTTTTGATATTGGCTCGCACCTCCACTTTGAACACCTTGTTATCTTGGATTTTCTTACATATGCCTTCAAGTAGAGTCTCAATCCTTGAGAGTCTATCTTCGGATAATGGTGAGTTGAGATTGAAGGGATGAGAAAGGCCATTTTGGTTTTGATATGAATGTTGAGAGGTGTTGTTAGGTAGGTGCTGATATGATCTCTGTGTGAAATGTTGGTGAGCTGCATTGTTGTTGGGATTCTGACGTCTCTGATCTTGGCCTTGATCTTGTTGATTTCCCCACCCAAAGTTTGGGTGGTTCCTCCAACCAGGATTATAAGTTTTGGAGTATGGATCATGTGTCTGCCTAGGTGAGTTCGCAATATAGTTGGCTTGTTCCTGATCATCCTCTGCCTCTATATTCACTCCTTCTTGAGCTGTTGATGAGGTGGTGATTGCTGCTACTTGGTTCCTTTCCATCTTCTTGGTAAGGTCAGCTAGCTGCTTTGTGATCATCTTGTTTTGAGCCAGCAGTGCATCCAGTTGTTTAGCTCCATCACTTCTCTAGTGTTGTCTCTTTCAGAAGCATAGAAGTAGTCATTCTCAGCTACAGTTCAATGACATCTATGGCTTCTTCAATGGTCTTTTTCTTGTTCAGAGACCCCCTAGATGAGTGGTCTACTGCCTTCTTTGATTCGTAAGAAAGACCTTCATAGAAAATGTATAACTGTACCCATTCATGGAACATATCTCGCAGGCACCTTATTGTCAAGTCCTTAAACCTCTCCCATGCTTCATAGAGAGTTTCACCATCTTGTTGCCTGAAGGTTTGTACCTCAGCTTTCAATTTGTTGATTCTTTGAGGAGGATAGAATCTCGCCAAGAATTTGTTCACCACATCTTCCCAGGTTGTTAAACTCTCCTTCGGAAAAGATTCCAGCCATTTAGATGCCTTGTCTTTGAGTGAAAAGGGGAACAAAAGCAATCTATAGGTGTCAGCATGAACACCATTAGACTTCACAGTATCACATATACTCAAGAAGGTGGTTAGATGTTGATTGGGGTCTTCTTGGACACTTCCTCCGAATGAACAGTTGTTCTGAACAAGGGTGATGAGCTGTGGCCTTAGTTCAAAGTTATTGGCATGTATGGTTGGCTTTTGGATGCTACTTCCACAGTTTCCTGGGTTTGGATTTATATAAGAGCCTAAAACTCTTCTCTCTTGTCCGGCATGATGCATTGGACCTTCTCTGCCATGGTTGTGAGCCTCTTCTTCATGATGGTTCTCCATATTCTCATCCATGTCTGGTTCAAAATACCCCTCCTCTTCCTCAGCACTAACGACTCTCTTTCCTCTTGCTTCCCTCCTTAATCTAAGGAGGGTCCTCTCAAGTTCAGAATCAAAGGAAGTTGAAGCCCCGCTTCTTCTACCTGTCATACAACCAACAGAGCAAAAGCAAGAGAGAAATTGTATGGGGTTTACTCTTGTTAGGAATGCTGTTAGGGTGAGTGATGCAATATATCAAACAGTTAGTGGGTTAGTGAACTGAATTGTAGAAAAAAAAATTAAAGATAACACCACAACGGGTAAGGGGGTAAAGGGAAGAAAATAACTAAAATTGAAAGTAAATCACTCAAATGAAATTAAATCAAACAAAAGAAAAATGCTCAATCTAGTTATCCACCAATTTAATCATTGTTGATACAAAATCAATCCCCGGCAACGGCGCCATAAACTTGATGCACGGAAACTTGTCTCTCAACAAATTTCCCTCAGCAAGTATACCGAATTGTCGTCAAGTAAAAACTCACAATAGAGTGAGGTCGAATCCCACAGGGATTGATTGGTCAAGCAACTTTAATCAGAGGAATGTTCTAGTTGAGCTAAGCAGAAATTGAGTTAATATTTGCAGAAACATAAATGGCGGGAAAGTAAATAACAGAAAGTGTAAATGCTGGAAATAAAGAGCAAAATGTAAATGGCGAAAAGTAAATTTCAGAATCTTAAATGGGGATTTGGGGAAATGAACATAAAAGTAAATGGCAGAAAGTAAAGAGAATGGGTAAGATCAGAAATGGGGGATTCATTGGGCTCAGGAGATGTTGTATTCTCCAGATCAAGTTCATTCTCATTTCTTCCTCAATCAATGCATTCATTGATCTCCTTGGCAATCTTAAGTGATTGGATTCCAATTCCTTGGCAACCCAATCTCTCGAATCTTGATGTTCTGCAGTATTTTCTAGATGAGGCTTCTATTGTTGCCCCCTAGTTTGGTGCTGGCTAGTTTTGAGAGTGTGATGGGTGGAAATTGGATTCCACACAAAACTCACCGGAAAGTGTACCGGGTCGCATCAAGTAGTAATTACTCACAAGAGTGAGGTCGATCCCACGGGTTTGATGGATTGAGCAATTTTAGTTAGATGATGAATTTAGTTAAGCAAACAGTTGATGAATTGAGTGATTTTGATTGATAGAAGCTAAACTGCAAGTAAATAAAATTGCAGAAGGTAAATTGAGTAAAAGAATAAAGTACAGAAGAGATAAATTGCATGTAACTTAAAGAACAAGAAAGTAAAATGACTGAAACTTAAATTGCAAGAAAAGTAAATGGCTGAAGCTTAAAGTGCAAGAAAACTATATGACTGAATCTAAATTGTTGAAAAATGTAAATTGCTTGAAGAGTAAAAGGATTTGGGTGCTGGGCTTTAGAGTTGAACAAGGAATTGCAAATTAAAGAAGATTAGAGAGCTCTGAGATGAAGAAATTTAGCTCAGAAGCCAAACAGAAATGTAAAATTGATTGAAGAACCAAACAACAAGAAAACTTAACTCAATTATGAAATTCTAAAGAGAAATTAAAGATCGAAGAAGAGAAATGAGATTAGACAACAGATCTAGATCTCAATTGCTCTCTTGATCAAGTAGAAAAGTAATTGCAGAAGAAAATGAGTTTTAAAAACAGCAGAGAAGATTAAAACCCAATCCTTAGATCAATTGAGAGGAAGAGTAGAAGATGATTCTTGGAATTTGAATCAATGGAGCTCCTCAGTCTCAATTCAAGATCCAAAACAGAAAAGTAAATCTTGCAGAAGAAGAAAATGAAAACCGAAAACTAAACTCAGATCCAATCCTTAGAACAATTGAGAAGAGAGGTAAAAGATGATTCTCAAACTTAGAATCAATGAAGCTCTTCAATCTCAATTCAAATTCTAAGAACAGATAGCAGAAGTCGCAGAAGAAATGAAAATGCAGAAAGAAAACTAAATCCAATTCCCAATTTTAGAAAAATTCAAATCAAAATGAAAACTAAAATGGAGCTAGAGGTAAAACTAAAATATGCCAAAGATCCTTTACAAATCAAATTAACTCCTCTTTATACACTTTTCTATTTTTGGTTTTTAGGACTTGGAGTGGCTTTTCAAATTTGGTGAAGAAGTGGATCCAAGATAGCTTTTTATTGAAATTGGACCCAGGGTGCTGGCTCCAGTGGAGCGCTCAGTGAGTAAAGAAAATGTAGCGCTCCCTTGCCTTGTCCCAGGCTCGTGCCAAGCCTTTGGTTGTAGCGCTCAGCTGGTGAATTGAACGTAGCGCCCCTTGCCTTGGAGTGAGGCTCCCTCTTCGAATCTTGTTGGCTTCATTTGCTAGAAATTTCCTTGTGAAGCATAGCTCTCGGTTAAGAGCTTCAACGTAGTGCTACATGCTTTGGATTGAGGCTCCCACTTTCGAGCCCTGGCTGTCCCCTTGGTGCCAAATTTCTTGTAGTAAAGTAGCGCTTAGTTAACTGAATTAACGTAGCGCCCTTTTTATGCCTTGTGAGCACTTCTCTTGGTTCCCATTTCGAACCTGGCTGGCTTCACTTCTTGATGTCACGCCTTGCTTTTATTTTTGATGGGCCACAATAAAGTGAAACAAGTTAACGTAGCGCTCTCTCCAATTGAGCGCTGGGCTTGTTAATTTGGCATCCTTGTAGCGTTTCATTTGGAAACTTAACGTAGCACCCTTGCCTTTGCTTTGGTGCTTCTTCCTCTAGCGCTCAATTAGAGAGCGCTGCGCTCATTATTCGATCGTTGGACCCTGCCCCTTTTGATGTGCAATGCTTTAATGTCTCGGGTCACGCTTTTCAAAGCATGGCCTAAGGTCCAAAGCTTGCTCTAAGATTCCTTTTTCCTTTTTTTTCATCATTTCTTCACCTACAAGTAATCAAAACAACCAATCAAAGCATCACCAAATTCACAAGTGGTGCGCAGAAATTGTGATTACACTTTGATTATGTAAAATTCATTGCTCTTTCTTTCCCTGGCAATGGCGCCAAAAACATGATGCCAATACCATGGTTCACAACTTCGCACAACTAACCAGCAAGTGCACTGGGACGTCCAAGTAATACCTTACGTGAGTAAGGGTCGAATCCCACGGAGATTGTTGGTATGAAGAAAGCTATGGTCACCTTGTAAATCTCAGTTAAGCGGATATAAAATAGTAATGGGGTTTTCGAAAATAATTAATAAAATAGGGATAGAAATACTTATGTAAATCATTGGTGAGAATTTCAGATAAGCGCATAGAGATGCTTTCGTTCCTCTGAACCTCTGCTTTCCTGCTGTCTTCATCCAATCA
>NC_029787.2:88527801-88528635 GCF_000816755.2 Arachis ipaensis | reverse complement strand
CGTCTGTCACTACGCCCAGCAATCGCGAGTTTGAAGCTCGTCACAGTCATTCTATCATTGAATCCTATTCGGAATACCACAGACAAGGTTTAGACTTTCCGGATTCTCTTGAATGCCGCCATCATTCTAGCTTACACCACGAAGATTCCGATTAAGAGATCTAAGAGATACCCATTCAATCTAATGTAGAACGGAAGTGGTTGTCAGGCACGCGTTCATAGGGAATGATGATGATTGTCACGTTCATCACATTCAGGTTGAAGTGCGAATGAATATCTTAGAAACAAAATAAGATGAATTGAATAGAAAACAGTAGTACTTTGCATTAATCTTTGAGGAACAGCAGAGCTCCACACCTTAATCTATGGAATGCAGAAACTCTACCGTTAAAATTACATAAGTGAAAGGTCCAGGCATGGCCGAGATGGCCAGCCCCCAAAACGTGATCTAAGATAGCATACCACTGATCAAGGATCTCTAATACAATAGTAAAAGGTCCTATTTATAATAAACTAGCTACTAGGGTTTACAGAAGTAAGTAATTGATGCATAAATCCACTTTTGGGGCCCACTTGGTGTGTGCTTGGGCTGAGCTTGAATGTTACACGTGTAGAGGTCATTCCTGGAGTTGAACACCAGTTTTGGTGCCAGTTTGGGCGTTGAACTCCACTTTGCAACTTGTTTCTGGCGCTGGATGCCAGAATTGGGCAGAGAGCTGGCGTTGAACGCCAGTTTGCGTCGTCTAAACTTAGGCAAAGTATGGACTATTATACATTTCTGGAAAGCCCTGGATCTCTAATTTCTAACGCAATTGGAAGCGCGCCATTTTGAGTT
>NC_029787.2:88524428-88525351 GCF_000816755.2 Arachis ipaensis | reverse complement strand
TAGAGCAGGGAGCAGGATTTTATTCCTTTAGGCCCTCCTATCCACTGATGCTCAAAGCCTTAGGATCCTTTTTATTTGCCCTTGCCTTTTGGTTTTAAGGGTTATTGGCTTTTTGCTCTTGCCTCTTGGTTTTAAGAGCTTTTCTGCTTTAACCGCTCAGTCTCAAGTTTTCACTTGACACCTACACGCCACAAGCACATGGTTAGGGACAGCTTGGTTTAGCCGCTTAGAGCAGGATTTTATTCCTTTAGGCCCTCCTATCCACTGATGCTCAAAGCCTTAGGATCCTTTTTATTTGCCCTTGCCTTTTGGTTTTAAGGGTTATTGGCTTTTTGCTCTTGCCTCTTGGTTTTAAGAGCTTTGGCTTTTTCTGCTTGCTTTTTCTTTCTTGCTATTTTTTTCGCCTATTTTATTATTTTTTTTTCTTTTTTTTTTTGCAAGCTTTGTTCTTTGCTGCTTTTTCTTGCTTCAAGAATCATTTTTATGATTTTTCAGATTATCAAATAACATGTCTCCTAGTCATCATTATTTCAAGAGCCAACATATTTAACATTCTTAAACAACAACTTCAAAAGACATATGCACTGTTCAAGCATACATTCAGAAAACAAGAAGCATTGTCACCACATCAATATAATTAAACTAAGTTCAAGGATAAATTCGAAACTCATGTACTTCTTGTTCTTTTGAATTAAAACATTTTTCATTTAAGAGAGGTGATGGATTCATAGGACATTCATAACTTTAAGACATAGTTACTAATTACTAATGATCATGTAATGAAGACACAAACATAGATAAGCATATAACATAGAAAATGAAAAACAGAAGAAATAAGAACAAGGAATGAATCCACCTTAGTGAGGTGGCGTTTTCTTCTTGAGGAACCAATGATGTCCTTGAGCTCTTCTATGTCTCTTCCG
>NC_029787.2:88507676-88516356 GCF_000816755.2 Arachis ipaensis | reverse complement strand
TCCATCTCCCATGACTTGGAGGTGGAAGCTTTTGTCTTCCCTTTTCCTTTTCTAGAGGATTCTCCGGTCTTAGGTGCCATCTATGGTAATGGAAAAACAAAAAGCTTATGCTTTTACCACACCAAACTTAGAATTTTGCTCGCCCTCGAGCAAGAGAAGAAAGAATAGATGAAGAAGAAGAAGAAATGGAGGAGAGGGAGAAGGGGTTGTGTTTCGGCCAAGAAGAGAAGAGAGGGTTGTGTTATGTGAAAATGAGGAAGAATGGAGGGCTATATATAGGGAAGGGAGGGGGGTGAAGGTTCGGCCATTTAGGGTGGGTTTGGGTGGGAAATTGATTTTGAATTTTGAAGGTAGGTAGAGTTTATGAGGTAGGTTTATGGGGAAGAGTGGATGGATGTGAGTGGTGAAGAGGTGATGGGAAAGAGAGATTGAGGTGATTGGTGAAGGGTTTTGGGGAAGAGTGTTTATGGGATTGTGTGAAAGAGGGGTGAGAAGAGGTGAGTGGAGGTAGGTGGGGATCCTGTGGGGTCCACAGATCCTGGGAAGATCCTGTGGGGTCCACAGATCCTGAGGTGTCAAGGATTTACATCCCTGCACCCAATTAGGCATGCAAAATGCCTTTGCCCACAACTCTGGGCGTTCAACGCCCATTTGTTGCCCATTTCTGGCGTTGAACGCCAGAACCATACTTGTTCTGGGCGTTCAGCGCCAGCTCTTCTCCAGGGTGCAATTCTGGCGTTCAGCGCCCAGATGATGCCCATTTTGGGCGTTCAGCGCCCAGATACTGCCCATTTTGGGCGTTAAGTGCCAGAACCATGCTCTGTTCTAGCGTTGAACGCCAGGCAGATGCTTTCTCCAGGGTGTGATTTTTCTTCTGCTGTTTTTGATTCCGTTTTTAATTTTTATATTTATTTTGTGACTCCTCATGATCATGAACCTATAAAGACATATAACTAAGAAAAATATAGTTAGATAAATAAAAATTGGGTTGCCTCCCAACAAGCGCTTCTTTAATGTCAATAGCTTGACAGTGGGCTCTCATGGAGCCTCACAGATGTGCAGAGCTTTGTTGAGACCTCCCGACACCGAACTTAGAGTTTGGATATGGGGGTTTGACACCAAACTTAGAGTTTGGTTGTGGCCTCCCAACACCAAACTTAGAGTTTGACTGTGGGGAATTTGGTTGACTCTGCTTTGAGAGAAGCTTTTTCTGCTTCCTTTCCATGGATGCAGAGAGAGATCCTTGAGTTGTAAACACAAGGTTGTCCTTATTTAATTGAAGGATCAATTCTCCTCTGTCCACATCAATCACAGCTCTTGCTGTGGCTAGGAAAGGTCTTCCTAGGAAGATGGATTCATCCTCTTCCTTTCCAGTATCTAGGACTATGAAATCAGTAGGGATGTAAAGGCCTTCAACCTTTACTGACACATCCTCTACTTGTCCATAAGCCTGTTTTCTTGAATTGTCTGCCATCTCTAATGAGATTTTAGCAGCTTGCACCCCATAGATTCCCAGTTTCTCTATTACAGAGAGGGGCATGAGGTTTATTCCTGAACCAAGGTCACACAGAGCCTTAAAGATCATGGTGCCTATGGTACAAGGTATTATGAACTTTCTAGGATCCTGTCTCTTCTGAGGCAGTGTCAGTTGATCCAGATCACTTAGTTCATTGGTGAACAAGGGAGGTTCATCTTCCCAAGTTTCAATGACAAATAATTTGGCATTTAGCTTCATGATTGCACCAAGAAACTTGGCAGTTTGCTCTTCAGTAACATCCTCATTCTCTTCAGAAGAGGAATACTCATCAGAGCTCATGAATGGCATAAGGAGGTTCAATGGAATCTCTATGGTCTCTGGATGAGTCTCAGATTCCTTAGGTTCCTCAGAGGGAAGCTCCTTATTGATCACTGGACGTCCCAGGGGGTTTTCCCCCTTGGGATTCACGTCCTCTCCTTTCCTTACAGGTTCGACCATGGTGCTTATGTCAATGGCTTTGCACTCTCCTTTTGGATTCTCTTCTGTATTGCTTGGGAGAGTACTAGGAAGGATTTCAGTTATCCTTTTACTCAGCTGGCCCACTTGTGCTTCCAAATTTCTAATGGAAGACCTTGTTTCATTCATGATACTCACAGTGGCCTTAGATAGATCAGAGACTAAATTTGCTAAGCTAGATGGATTCTGCTCAGAATTCTCTGTCTGTTGCTGAGTGGATGATGGAAAAGGCTTGCTATTGCTAAACCTGTTTCTTCCACCATTATTAAAGCCTTGTTGAGGCCTTTGATCCTTCCATGAGAGATTTGGATGATTTCTCCATGATGGGTTATAGGTGTTTCCATAAGGTTCACCTAAGTAATTCACCTCTGCTATTGCAGGGTTTTCAGGATCATACACCTCTTCTTCAGAAGGTGTCACGTGCAGAGGCCGTTTGTGGAGTTGAACGCCAGTTTTTGTGCCAGTTTGGGCGTTCAACTCCAGCTTTTGATCCTTTTCTGGCGCTGGACGCCAGAATTGGGCAGAGGACTGGCGTTGAACGCCAGTTTACGTCGTCTATTCTTGTACAAAGTATGGACTATTATATATTGATGGAAATCCCTGGATGTCTACTTTCCAACGCAATTGGAATCACGCCATTTCGAGTTCTGTAGCTCCAGAAAATCCACTTTGAGTGCAGGGAGGTCAGAATCCAACAGCATCAGCAGTCCTTTTTCAGCCTGAATCAGATTTTTGCTCAGCTCCTTCAATTTCAGCCAGAAAAATACCTGAAATTACAGAAAAACACACAACTCATAGTAAAGTCCAGAAATATGAATTTTTCCTAAAAACTAATAGAAATAGACTAAAAACTAACTAAAACATACTCAAAACTATATGAAATTATCCCCAAAAAGCGTATAAAATATCCGTTCATCATGTACATGAACTGGTAATTAGCAACCATGTCAATGAGTTCTTGAGCTTCTGCAGGCGTTTTCTTTAGGTGAATGGATCCACCTGCAGAAGTATCCAATGACATATTTGATAGCTCAGATAAACCATCATAGAATATATCCAAGAAGGTCCATTCTGAAAGCATGTCAGAAGGACACTTTTTGGTCAACTGTTTTTATCTTTCCCAAGCTTCATAGAGGGATTCACCATCTTTTTGTTTGAAGGTTTGAACATCCACTCTAAGCTTGCTCAGCTTTTGAGGAGAAAAGAACTTGGCTAAGAAAGCCATGACCAGCTTATCCCAAGAGTTCAGGCTGTCTTTAGGTTGAGAGTCCAACCATATTCTAGCTCTGTCTCTTACAGCAAAAGGGAAAAGCATGAGCCTGTAGACTTCAGGATCTACTCCATTAATCTTAACAGTATCATAGATCTGCAAGAATTCAGTTAAGAACTGTTTTTTTTTTTTTTTTTTTTTTTTTTTTTTGCAAGCTTTGTTCTTTGCTGCTTGTTCTTGCTTCAAGAATCATTTTTATGATTTTCAGATTATCTATAACATGTCTCATGTTCATCATTCTTTCAAGAGCCAACATATTTAACAGTCTTAAACAACAAATTCAAAAGACATTTACACTGTTCAAGCATTCATTCAGAAGACAGAAAGCATTGCCACCACATGTTACTAATTAGAATTTTTCTTATTAAAAACTCGAAATTTTATTACCTCTTATTCAAAAGATCTACTATTTTATTCATGTTTGCTGATGATGAGAAAAATAGACTATAACTTAATTGGGGATAAAATCAAACTAGACGCTAATTACTACTAATGATCATGTAATGAAGACACAAACATAGATAAGCACTTAACATAGAGAAAACGAAAAACAGAGAAAGTAAGAACAAGGAACGAGTCCACCTTAGTGATGATGGCATTTCCTTCTTCAGGCACCAATGATGTTCTTGAGCTCTTTTATGTCTCTTCCTTGCCTTTGTGGCTTGATTCCTAGTGATTTTTGGTATTTCAATCCTCAGTTGCTTCCAATAATTATGTGGAGGGGAGTGCATCCCCTGAGGTATCTCTTGATTTGCAGCCACATGTTCTACCACTGAGCTATAGATCCTTCACATAATTGTGATGTCCACACCAAACTTAGAATGTTGCTCGCCCTCGAGCAAAAGAAGAGGGAATAGATGAAGAAAAAGATGTGGAAATAAAAAACTAGGATTATGAGGAGGGAGGGTGGGGATCCTGTGGGGTCCAAAGATCTTGAAATGATCCTGTGAGGTCCACAGATCTTGAGGTGTCAAGGCATTTACATCCCTGCACCAATTTGGGCATGCAAAATGCCCTTGCACACAACTCTGGGCGTTTAGCGCCAGGTTGGTGCCCATTTTGGGCGTTCAACGCCCCTTTGCTGCCATTTCTGGCGTTGAACGCCAGAACCATGCTTGTTCTGGGTGTTCAGCGCCAGGATGCTCCCATTCTGGGTGTTCAGCGCCAGAACTATGCTCTGTTCTGGCGTTTGAACGCCAGACAGATGCTCCTCCAGGGTGTGATTTTTCTTCTGCTGTTTTTGATTCCGTTTTTGATTTTTTTTTGTTTATTTTGTGACTCCACATGATCATGAACCTAAGAAAAACCTGAAAAACAATAAAAATAAGAATTAGATAAACATTGGGTTGCCTCCCAACAAGCGCTTCTTTAATGTCCTTAGCTGGACCTTGCTGAGCTTTTAATCTAGCTTCAGCCTTAAGCATTCTTGCTCAATGTTGCCTTCTGGATAATGCTTGATTCTCTGTCCATTGACAATGAACTTCTTATCAGAATCAATATCTTGAAGCTCCACGTAACCATATGGTGATACACTTGTAATCACGTATGGTCCCCTCCACTGGGATTTCAGTTTCCCGGGGAATAGCCTGAGTCTAGAGTTAAACAACAGAACCTTCTGTCCTGGTTCAAAGATTCTAGATGACAGCTTTCTGTCATGCCACTTTTTTTATTTTTCTTTATATAGCTTGGCATTTTCGAAAGCTGTGAATCTGAACTCCTCTAGCTCATTTAGCTGGAGCAATCTTTTTTCTCCTGCTAATTTGGCATCAAAGTTTAGGAATCTGGTTGCCCAGTAGGCCTTATGTTCCAGTTCCACGGGCAGTGTCTGATCCCTCACTGGCAATTGAGTGCCAGAGTCAGAAGCTGGAGTGACGTTAGACGCCAGCTCACTGTCTGTTCCTGGCGCCTGAACGCCAGGAATGTGCCCATGTTGGGCGTTCAACGCTGGCTTCTGCCCCATTTGGGCGTTCAACGCCAGATTCTTGCCCATTTCTGGCGTTGAACGCCAATCCTGCCTTGTTTCTGGCGCTAAACGCCAGTTTTGGGCATTGTCTGGGCGTTCAGCGCTAGCCTTCCACGCGTTTTCTGGCGTTTTAGTGCCAGAATTATTTTTCCCTGGGCTCTTACTGTCCTCAGGTGAATCTTTGGTGGGTCGCTCATTTCTTGAGCCTTAGGTTGGTTATTTAACCACCTCTTAGCTTGATCTTTTACAGCAAATGGAAACAGTAATAGTCTGTAGACATCCTGATCTATTTCCTTATCATGTACTGTGTCAGCAATTTGTAAAAATTGTGCCAGAAACTCTGTAGGTTCTTCCTGTGGAAGACCGGAATACTGGCAACTTTGCTGCACCATGATAATGAGCTGAGGATTCAACTCAAAGCTACTGACACCAATGGAGGGTATGCATATGCTACTCCCATATGAAGCAGTAGAGGGGTTAGAATATGACCCCAGAGTCCTCCTGGACTGTTCATTTCCACTTATGTCCATGATGGATATATGGATATAACTTGGACTGATTTATCTTTTATTTATTTTATTTTATAAGAAGTAAACACTTAAATAAAATAAAATAACTAAAAAGAATTTGAATTTTGAGATTAAAATTTTTTTTTTCGTAAAAGAGAATAAAAATTAATTAGTTAAAAAAAAAATTTTTGAAAAAGAGGGAAGATATTTTCGAAAATTAGAGGGAGAGAGTTAGTTAGGTAGTTTTGAAAAAGTTAAGAAACAAACAAAAAGTTAGTTAGTTAGTTGAAACAAATTTCGAAAATTATAGGGAGAGAGTTAGTTAGGTAGTTTTGAAAAAGTTAAGAGACAAACAAAAAGTTAGTTAGTTAGTTGAAACAAATTTTGAAAAGATGAGAAGTTAGGAAGTTAGAAGAGATATTTTGAAAAGATATTTTTGAATTTAGTGAGGAGAGAGAAAAACAATAAGATAGTACAAGATTTAAAATTTTTTAGATCTAATGCTCCTTGTTTTTGAAAATTTTGGAGGGAAAACACCAAGGAACACCAAACTTAAAAATTTTAAGATCAAGACACAAGGAAAACTCAAGAACACTTTGAAGACTCACAAGAACACAAGAATATGAAGAAAGAACACCAAACTTAAAATTTTTAGAAAACCAAACCAAAATTTTCGAAAACCAAAGGGAAATCAACAAGAAAATACCAAACGTAAGGTTTGGCACAGGATTTAATAGAAAAATTATTTTTGAAAATGGTTTTTTAAAAAATATGATAGCCAATTATCATGAACATAAACACCACGTTCTAATTAACTGAGCTATAAAATTAAAGTGTTTTAACAAGGGATAAATGATAAAAGACTCTAAACCAAAAAGAAAATTTTTTTTTTCTAATCTAAGCAACAAAATAATCCGTCAGTTGTTCAAACACGAACAATCCCCGACAACGGCGCCAAAAACTTGGTGCACGAATTGCGAATCACACTTTTCACAACGCGTACCACTAACCAGCAAGTGCACTGGGTCATCCAAGTAATACCTTACGTGAGTAAGGGTCGAATCCCACGGAGATTGTTGTTTTGAGTCAATTATGTTTATCAGTTGAATTGCGAATAACCAAGAGAGCATAAATTAAAGGTTACTTGTTGTGCAGTAATGGAGAATATGTTGGAGTTTTGGAGATGCTTTGTCTTCTGAATCTCTGCTTTCCTCTGTCTTCTGATTCACGCACGCACGTCCTCCTATGGCAAGCTGTGTGTTGGTGGATCACCATTGTCAATGGCTACCTTCCATGGGCGTTCAACGCCAGTCCTCTGCCCAATTCTGGCGTCCAGCGCCAGAAAAGGATCAAAAGCTGGAGTGGAACGCCCAAACTGGCATAAAAACTGGCGTTCAACGCCAGTCCTCTGCCCAATTCTGGCGTCCAGCGCCAGAAAAGGATCAAAAGCTGGAGTGGAACGCCCAAACTGGCATAAAAACTGGCGTTCAACGCCAGATTCTTGCCCATTTCTGGCGTTGAACGCCAGTTTTTATGCCAGTTTGGGCGTTCCACTCCAGCTTTTGATCCTTTTCTGGCGCTGGACGCCAGAATTGGGCAGAGGACTGGCGTTGAACGCCAGTTTACGTCGTCTATTCTTGTGCAAAGTATGGACTATTATATATTGATGGAAAGCACTGGATGTCTACTTTCCAACGCAATTGGAATCACGCCATTTCGAGTTCTGTAGCTCCAGAAAATCCACTTTGAGTGCAGGGAGGTCAGAATCCAACAGCATCAGTAGTCCTTTTTTAGCCTGAATCAGATTTTTGCTCAGCTCCTTCAATTTCAGCCAGAAAAATACCTGAAATTACAGAAAAACACACAACTCATAGTAAAGTCCAGAAATATGAATTTTTCCTAAAAACTAATAGAAATAGACTAAAAACTAACTAAAACATACTCAAAACTATATGAAATTATCCCCAAAAAGCGTATAAAATATCCGCTCATCATGTACATGAACTGGTTATTAGCAACCATGTCAATGAGTTCTTGAGCTTCTGCAGGCGTTTTCTTTAGGTGAATGGATCCACCTGCAGAAGTATCCAATGACATCTTTGATAGCTCAGATAAACCATCATAGAATATATCCAAGAAGGACCATTCTGAAAGCATGTCAGAAGGATAAAATCTGAACTCAGAAAGAGAGAGAGAGGGTTGGGATTTTTGGTGGGTGAGGGAGAGATGTTAGTAGATGAATAAATAAATAGAGTAAGATGAGAGAGGAAAATTTCGAAAATAATTTTTGAAAAAGAGTTAGTGATTTTCGAAAATAGTTTTTGAAAAAGGTTAGTAGTTTTCGAAAATTAAATTCAAAAATTAAAATAATTAGTTAATTAAAAAGAAATTTGAAAAAGAGGGAAGGTATTTTCTAAAATTAGAGAGAGAGAGAGAGTTAGTTAGGTAGTTTTGAAAAGGATAAGAAACAAACAAAAAGTTAGTTAGTTAGTTGAAACAAATTTTGAAAATCAATTTTGAAAAGATAAGAAGTTAAGAAGTTAGAAAAGATATTTGAAAAAGATAAGATAAGAAGATATTTTTGAAAAGATATGATTGAAATTAGTTTTGAAAAAGATTTAATTTTTAAAATCACAATTAATGACTTGATTCACAAGAAATCACAAGATATGATTCTAAAACTTAAAGTTTGAATCTTTCTTAACAAGTAAGTAACAAACTTGAAATTTTTGAATCAAAACATTAATTGATGATGTTATTTTCGAAAATTAGGAGATAAAGATAAGAAAAATATTTTTGAAAAATATTTTTAAAATTTTCGAAAATAAATAAGAAAAATGAAAAAGATTTGATTTTTGAAAAAGATTTTGAAAAAGATAAGATTTTTAAATTGAAAATTTGATTTGACTCATAAAAACAACTAGATTTTAAAAAGTTTTGAAAAA
>NC_029787.2:88502694-88506691 GCF_000816755.2 Arachis ipaensis | reverse complement strand
GGGAGATATTTTCGAAAATTAGAGAGAGAGTGAGTTAGTTAGGTAGTTTTGAAAAAGATAAGAAACAAACAAAATAGTTAGTTGTTAGTTGAAACAAATTTTGAAAATCAATTTTGAAAAGATAAGAAGTTAAGAAGTTAGAAAAGATATTTTGAAATCAAATAAAGATATGATAAGAAGTTAAGAAGTTAGAAAAGATATTTTGAAATCAAATTTTTGAAAAAGATATGATGAGAAGATATTTTTGAAAAGATATGATAGAAATTAGTTTTTAAAAAAGATTTGATTTTTAAAATCACAATTAATGACTTGATTCACAAGAAATCACAAGATATGATTCTAAAACTTAAAGTTTGAATCTTTCTTAACAAGTAAGTAACAAACTTGAAATTTTTGAATCAAAACATTAATTGATGATGTTATTTTCGAAAATTAGGAGATAAAGATAAGAAAAAGATTTTTGAAAAATATTTTTAAAATTTTCGAAAATAACTAAGAAAAATGAAAAAGATTTGATTTTTGAAAAAGGTAAGATTTTTAAATTGAAAATTTGATTTGACTCATAAAAACAACGAGATTTTAAAAATTTTTGAAAAAGTCAAATCTAATTTTCGAAATTTTAAGAGAGAAAAAGGGAAAGATATTTTTTTGATTTTTGAATTTTTTATGATGAGAGAGAAAAACACTAAAATGATGCAATGCATGAAATTTTTAGATCAAAACAATGAATGCATGCAAGAATGCTATGAATGTCAAGATGAACACCAAGAATACTATGAAGATCATGATGAACATCAAGAACATATTTTTGAAAAATTTTTAATGGAAAGAAAACATGCAAGACACCAAACTTAGAATTCTTTAATGCTTAGACACTAAGAATTCAAGAATTCATATGAAAAACAAGAAAAGACACAAAACATGCAAATGCAAAGATCAAACAAGAAGACTTACCAAGAACAACTTGAAGATCATGAAGAACACCATGAATGCATGAATTTTTCGAAAAAATGCAAGATGAAGATGCAATTGACACCAAACTTTCAACTTGACTCAAGACTCAAACAAGAAACATGAAATATTTTTTATTTTTATGATTTTATGAATTTTTTTGTATTTTCTTTTAATTTTTTCAAAAATCAGTTTGAAAAAGAAAAATAAGGATTCCAAAATTTTTAATATGAATTCCAGGAATCTTATGCTCTTTAGTCTAAAGCTCCAATCAAAGGGTCAGGCATGGCTTAATAGCCAGCCAAGATTTAGTAAAAATATGAGTGTAATTCATTCAACTTTTAGCCAAAACCTCTGTCCAAAAGAATTTAGACATGGTTTTATAGCCAGCATGCTTAAACATGCTTCATGAAACACTAGAATTCAGTCTTAAAAATTCTGAAGGAAAATATATTTTTGAAAACAAAATTTTTTTTTCGAAACCAGATGAGAAATTTTTTGAAAGATTTTTGAAAAATTTTTGAAAACAAAACAAAAAGAAAATTACCTAATCTGAGCAACAAGATGAACTGTCAGTTGTCCAAACTCGAACAATCCCCGACAATGGCGCCAAAAACTTGGTGCGCAAAAATTGTGATTACACTTTGATTATGTAAAATTCATTGCTCTTTCTTTCCCTGGCAATGGCGCCAAAAACATGATGCCAATACCATGGTTCACAACTTCGCACAACTAACCAGCAAGTGCACTGGGTCGTCCAAGTAATACCTTACGTGAGTAAGGGTCGAATCCCACGGAGATTGTTGGTATGAAGCAAGCTATGGTCACCTTGTAAATCTCAGTCAGGCGGATATAAAATAGTAATGGGGTTTTCGAAAATAATTAGTAAAATAGGGATATAAATACTTATGTAAATCATTGGTGAGAATTTCAGATAAGCGCATAGAGATGCTTTCGTTCCTCTGAACCTCTGCTTTCCTGCTGTCTTCATCCAATCAGTCTTACTCCTTTCCATGGCTGGCTTTATGCAAGGGCATCACTGTTGTCAGTGGATACATCCCCTCCTCTTGTGAAAATGGTCCAAGATGCCCTGTCACGGCACGGCTAATCATTTGAGGTTCCCGATCATGCTGGAATAGGATTCACCCTCCTTTTGCGCCTGTCACTACGCCCAGCAATCGCGAGTTTGAAGCTCGTCACAGTCATTCAATCATTGAATCCTACTCGGAATACCACAGACAAGGTTTAGACTTTCCGGATTCTCTTGAATGCCGCCATCATTCTAGCTTACACCACGAAGATTCCGATTAAGAGATCTAAGAGATACTCATTCAATCTAATGTAGAACGGAAGTGGTTGTCAGGCATGCGTTCATAGGGAATGATGATGATTGTCACATTCATCATATTCAGGTTGAAGTGCGAATGAATATCTTAGAAGCGAAATAAGATGAATTGAATAGAAAATAGTAGTACTTTGCATTAATCTTTGAGGAACAGCAGAGCTCCACACCTTAATCTATGGAGTGCAGAAACTCTAACGTTAAAATTACATAAGTGAAAGGTCCAGGCATGGCCGAGATGGCCAGCCCCCAAAATGTGATCTAAGATAGCATACCACTCATCAAAGATATCTAATACAATAGTAAAAAGTCCTATTTATAATAAACTAGCTACTAGGGTTTACAGAAGTAAGTAATTGATGCATAAATCCACTTTCGGGGCCCACTTGGTGTGTGCTTGGGCTGAGCTTGAGTGTTACACGTGTAGAGGTCATTCCTGGAGTTGAACGCCAGTTTTGGTGCCAGTTTGGGCGTTGAACTCCACTTTGCAACTTGTTTATGGCGCTAGACGCCAGAATTGGGCAGAGAGCTGGCGTTGAACACCAGTTTGCGTCATTTAAACTTAGGCAAAGTATGGACTATTATACATTTCTGGAAAGCCCTGGATGTCTACTTTCCAACGCAATTGAAAGCGCGCCATTTTGAGTTCTGTAGCTCCAGAAAATCCATTTTGAATGCAGGGAGGTTAGAATCCAACAGCATCAGCAGTCCTTCTTCAACCTCTGAATCTGATTTTTGCTCAAGTCCCTCAATTTCAGCCAGAAAATACCTGAAATCACAGAAAAACACACAAACTCATAGTAAAGTCCAAAAATGTGAATTTAACATAAAAACTAATGAAAACATCCCTAAAAGTAACTAGATCCTACTAAAAACATACTAAAAACAATGTCAAAAAGCGTATAAATTATCCACTCATCAACAAGATTTCTAAATCATTCAAAAACCAACTGAAGCCAGGGCATTTTGGCCAGTTTCACTGACCTTTTCTTTACTATTTTAGGGTAGTTTCATGCATTTTCTTAGGAAATAAGCAAGTTTTGGGTAAAAATTCACTTACATCTTGATTCAAGCAAGCATGGTGCACTTTACATGATTTCATGAGAATTTTGCATGAATTAAATGACAAATTGGATGATGCATGTCTCATGATGAGGATTAGAACTTTGACGCACTTTATTGCTTGATTTCAGGACAAAGGAAGCAAGAAAGAACCACGTTAGCAGCCACGTTAGTCTAACTAACGTGACCACTAACGTGGAATGGGAGCTAGCTTGCAACGTTAATGAGAAAAGTAATCGCCAATAATGTCCTCGAAGCCATCATAGCCCACGTTAAGAGTCACGTTAACTAAGTTAACGTGAACTCTAACGTGGAAGAAGAAAGTGGAGCCAACGTTAGTGACACTCACCTTTGTCACTAACGTTGGACCAATCTCATATTGGCCACGTTAGGGGCTACGTTAACTTAGTTAACGTGGACTCTAACGTTGGGAAGCAAAAGAATAGCCAACGTTAGTGACACTCACCTTTGTCACTAACGTTGGACTAAGCCACTTTAAGCCACGTTAACTCCCACGTTAACTTAGTTAACGTGGAAGCTAACATGGAGAAAGCAAATAACCGCCAACGTTAGTGACACTCACCTTTGTCACTAATGTTGGAATGAGCCACAATGAGCCACTATGAGCCACGTTAACTCCCA
>NC_029787.2:88497223-88500927 GCF_000816755.2 Arachis ipaensis | reverse complement strand
CCACGTTAACTTAGTTAACGTGGAAGCTAACGTGGAGGAAAGGATGATGAGCCAACGTTAGTGACACTCACCTTTGTCACCAACGTTGGAGATGGCTATCATCACCACGTTAGAAGCCATGTTAACTTAGTTAACGTGGATTCTAACGTGGGAAGTAGGGGCATCTTGGAACGTTAGTGACAAAGGTAAGTGTCACTAATGTTCTTGAAGGATTGGCAAGCCTACGTTAAGAGCCACGTTAACTAAGTTAATGTGGACTCTAACGTAGGGGGAAGGGAGGACTCTCAATGTTATTGGAAAAGGTGAGTCCCAATAACGTGTGCAAAGGACCAAGAGGCAATGTTAGTGGTCACGTTGGTGCCACTAACGTTGAAGTTAACGTGGATCATCCCTGGGTTAGGAACGTTAGTGAAAAAGGTGATTGTCACTAATGTTCTCGAACCCACACTCTTACTTAACGTTAACGCCACTAACGTCCTGAGCTAAATACCCTGCCTACTTCACACTTTCTCTCTGCAATTAAAGCTAAGCCCACTGAAGAAGATAACTGCTTCAAACTCAAGATCCAAAGGCCCATATCCAAGACTTGAAGAACCAACTAAAAGATCAGAAGAGTAGTATATATAGGGGTAGTTTTGAATTAGAGCAAGAGCTTTTGGGGAGTGGGAAATTTGAGAACTACTCTCTGTATAATTTACTCTGCACTTCTTGTTTATTTTTTGAGAATGTATCTTCCATCTTTGTTTTCCATTTCCAGAGCTATGAACAACTAAACCCCCTTCATTGGGTTAGGGAGCTCTGTTGTAATTTGATGGATCAATATTAATTTTCATTATTCTTCTTCTATCTTTTCTCTTGATTTTACTAGAAAGCTTTCAATCTTCATCCAATTGGGTAGTTATCTTGGAAAAGAAGCTATTCATACTTGGATCTCTTCTGAACCTTGGAAGAGGAATGAAGAGATCATGCTAGAAATGCTTTCTCATGTTGGACCAAATTGGGGTTGGAAGGATATGGTGACTATAATTCTACCAACACTTGATTTGGGAATGCATGTGGTATAATCAGTGACCATACTTCATCTCTTCTCATGAGCAATTGACCAAGGAATTGGCTATTGATCAAGATTTAAGAGATTGAATTACAAGGAATTGTAATTCGATCACTTAAGATTGCCAAGGAGATCAATGAACGCATTGATCGAGGAAGAGATGAAAATGAACTTTATCCGGAGAATGCAACATCTCCTAAACCCAATGAATTCCCCATTCTGATCTTACCCATTCTTTTTAATTTCTGCAATTTACTTTTATGAGCATCTTCCCCATTTCCATTTACAATCCTGCAATTTACTTTCTGCCATTTATTTTCAGCTCTTTACTTCCAGCATTTACATTTTCTGCTATTTACTTTCCCGCCATTTAATTTCCTGCAACTCTCAAACCAAATTCTGCTTAGCTCAACTAGAACATTCTTCCAATTAAAGTTGCTTGACCAATCAATCCCTGTGGGATTCGACCTCACTCTATTGTGAGTTTTTACTTGACGACAATTCGGTATACTTGCCGAAGGAAAATTGTTGAGAGACAAGTTTCCGTGCATCAAGTTTATGGCACCGTTGCCGGGGATTGATTTTGTATCAACACTGATTAAATTGGAGGATAACTAGATTGAGCATTTTTCTTTTGTTTGATTTAAGTTCATTTGAGTAATTTACTTTCTATTCAGTTATTTTCTTCCCCTTCCCCTACCCATTTTCTTAGTTGTTTACAATTTAGTCCACTAACCCACTAACTGTTTGATATATTGCATCACTCACACTAACAGTATTTCTGTAGAAATTACTTTCTGCATCTATTTCCTTGCTTGTGCCTTGTTGGTTGTATGACAGGGAGAAGAAGTGGGGCTTCAACTTCTTTTAATTTTGAACCTGAGAGGACCTTCCTTAGATTAAGGAGGGAAACAAGAGGAAAGAGAGTAGTTGGTGCTGAGGAAGAGGAGGAGTACTTTGAACCAGATATGGATGAGAATATGGAGAACCATCATGAAGAAGAGGCTCACAACCATGGCCGAGAAGGTCCAGCACATTAGGCTGGGCAAGAGAGAAGGGTTCTGGGTTCGTACATCAATCCAAACCCAGGAAATTGCAGGAGTAGCATCCAAAGGCCAACCATACAGGCCAACAACTTTGAACTAAAGCAACAACTCATCACCCTTGTTCAGAACAATTGTTCATTCGGAAGGAGTGTCCAAGAAGACCCCAATCAACATCTAACCACCTTCCTGAGGATATGCAATACTGTGAAGTCTAATGGTGTTCATCCTGACACCTATAGATTACTTCTGTTCCCTTTCTCACTCAAGGACAAGGCATCTAAATGGCTGGAATCCTTCCCAAAGGAGAGTTTAGCAACCTGGGAAGATGTGGTGAACAAATTCTTGGCAAGATTCTATCCTCCTCAACGGATCAACAGGCTGAGAGCTGAGGTGCAAACCTTCAGGCAGCAAGATGGTGAGACTCTATATGAAGCATAGGAGAGGTTTAAGGACCTGACAAGAAGGTGTCCACCAGATATGTTCAATGAATGGGTGCAGCTACACATTTTCTATGAAGGCCTTTCTTATGAATCAAAGAAGGCAGTAGACCATTCATCCGGGGGATCTCTGAACATGAAGAAGACCATTGAAGAAGCCATAGATGTCATTGAGACTGCAGCTGAGAATGACTACTTCTATGCTTCTGAAAGAGGCAACACTAGAGGAGCAATGGAGTTAAACAATGTGGATGCACTGCTGGCCCAAAACAAGCTTATTACTAAGTAGCTGGCTGACCTCACCAAGAAGATGGAGAGGAACCAAGTAGCAGCAATCACCACCTCATCAGCAACCCAAGAGGGAGTGAATGCAGAGGCAAAGGATGAGCAAGAACAAGCCAACTACATTGGAAACTCACCCAGGCAGACCCATGATCCATACTCCAAGACCTACAACCCTGGTTGGAGGAATCACCCAAACTTTGGGTGGGGAAATCAACAAGATCAAAGCCAAGATCAGAGACATCACAACCCCAACAACAATGCAGCTCACCAACAGTCCACACAGAGATCATATCAACACCACCCTAATAACACCTCTCCACATCCATACCAAAACGAAAACAACCCTTCTCATCACTCCAATCCCAACCCACCATCATCTGAAGATAGACTCTCCAGAATTGAGACTCTACTTGAGGGCATATGCAAAGAGATTCAAGATAATAAGGTATTCAAGGAGGAGGTGCGAGCCAATATCAAGAATCAGGGAGACACCATCAAGAGGCTGGAATTTCAAGTGGGATACCTCTCCGAGAAAATTCCCAAACCTACTGATAGCTTCCCAAGTGACACAGAGAAAAATCCGAGAGGTGAAGCAAAGAATGTTAGATGGGAAGATTGCAAGATGGTTACTATAAGTAATAAGGAGACTGAGGAAGAGCTGAACAACCCATTAGAACAACCTGAAGATACTTTAGCAAGAAAGCAGGGGGAGAATCATCAAGAAACCACAATTACACCGAAGGAGCTGACACAAAAGGAGCTGCTGAGACTCTATGTACCCTTTCCCCAATTACTAAATGGCTGTGTAGAGAAGAGACTATACTCAAGGTTTCTTGACATGTTTGCATCTCTCCATGTAAACATACCATTCATCAAGGCCCTCCA
>NC_029787.2:88492424-88497120 GCF_000816755.2 Arachis ipaensis | reverse complement strand
AGAGGCTGGAATTTCAAGTGGGATACCTCTCCGAGTAGATTCCCAAACCTACTGATAGCTTCCCAAGTGACACAGAGAAAAATCCGAGAGGTGAAGCAAAGAAAGTCAGATGGGAAGATTGCAAGATGATTACTATAAGTGATAAGGAGACTGAGGAAGAGCTGAACAACCCATCAGAATAACCTAAAGACACTTCGGCAGGAAAGCAGGGGGAGAATCATCAAGAAATCACAATTACACAGAAAGAGCTGACACAGAAGGAGCTGCTAAGACTCTATGCACCCTTTCCCCAATTACTAAATGGCTGTGTAGAGAAGAGACTATACTCAAGGTTTCTTGACATGTTTGCATCTCTCCATGTAAACATACCATTCATCAAGGCCCTCCAGCAAATGCCCACATACATTAAGTATATGAAGGAGCTGCTGACCAAGAAAAGCTCACTCAAGGGAGGACAAACAATACTGATGAATAAGGAGTGCAGTGCTCTCATTCAACCAGAGCTGCCTACAAAGAGGAAGGACCCAGGGAGTCTCTACATCCCCTGTGCTATAGGAGAAACAATGTTTGATAAAGGACTCTGCGATTTGGGAGCAAGCATCAACTTAATACCTTTATCCCTTGTGAAGAGGCTGCAGATCAATGAGATAATACCCACAGATGTAGTTATCAGGCTAGCTGACAAAACTCAAAAACAAGCAGTAGGAGTGGTTTAAAATGTGCTGGTGAAGGTTGGAAAATACTTTCTGCCCACAGACTTTGTCATCTTGGACATGGAAGAGAGTCACCTCCACCCAATCATATTAGGAAGACCATTCCTAGCTACA
Organism: Arachis ipaensis; assembly: GCF_000816755.2. Taxonomy (NCBI): domain Eukaryota; kingdom Viridiplantae; phylum Streptophyta; class Magnoliopsida; order Fabales; family Fabaceae; genus Arachis; species Arachis ipaensis. The sequence goes on along the minus strand of NC_029787.2, from coordinate 88,496,293 downwards.
GCCAGAGCACTTATAGATGTGGAGCGAGGGGAGCTAATTTTGAGGATTCATGATGAACAACTCACTTTCAATGTTTTCAAGTCCTCACAAGAAACAGATCAAGAGAGCAAAGAACCAAGCAAAGATCACAGTGAGATACTGAAGGAAGAAACAAGTACTGAAGCACAACCAGTACATCTGGGAATCCCCTTAGTTGAGGAACAAGGCAATCAGTAGCTGTCACAGCTCAAAGAAAATCAGGAGGAACCTAAACCACCAGAGCTATATGAGACCATCAACAAAACCTACTTGGAAAAGGAGGTCACAAAGAGCAAGGCAACATCAAAAGGAACAAAGAAGAAGGTACCAAGGAGATGGAGGAACAAGAAGATCCCTACAGAGGACTTCTCCCCAGGGGATAAAGTAATCTCAGCTTACTTCCCAGCCATTCCCCCCGATCTCCCCACCATCCCATCTCAGCTACCTAAAGTTTTTACCATCAACAGAGTTCTCTCCTTGGAACATGTGGAGATCCTTGATGAAGCCAATGGAGATAGATTTACTGCAAGGGGGGAGGACTTGAAGCACTACCAACCACCCTGATGGAGGCAGAACGTCAAGCTAGTGACACTAAAGAAGCGCTTCATGGGAGGCAACCCATGTTTTACATGCTTTTAAAAATAGTTAATAATTCAAGGTTCATGAATTTCAAATCAACTTGATATGCACTTGACTAAATCATTGTGTGCAACCTATAGTGAGGAACAAGTTTGGTGTTCAAGGCACACTAAGAGAACATGAATGTAACCCACATCATGTCACTCTTAGGGGACTTGAACAAATCTTTTACACCATATGGCACCAAACTAAGTTTGGTGTTGCCAATGTTGCATACATGGATGTTGAGTTAGTCAGTTGGTTTGCACTCATGAGTAGCACTTAGTTAGTTAAAAACAATAATTAAAAAAAATAGTTAACCTTTTAATTTTGCCGCCAATTTCTAAAACTATGTTTTAATCACATTTCTTTTATTTTGTAGAAGCATTGATGGGGCAATTGAAGGGTTCGGATAACACAAAAGGAAGATACTACACACGTGTCTTCAAGGGGATTGCATTGGGAATGGTTGCCATGCAACATTGGAAGAAATAGGAGCTGACTGGGAAAGGTATGCGGATAAGAGACCCAGGTTCATCAAGAGAGGAGACCTCAGCCCTGAAGCCAAGGGATGGTTTGAACTCGTGAGGAGATCTATCCTCGCAGCAACTAACAATTCTGAGGTCAATGTCACTCGAGCTACTATGGTACATTGCTTAGTACAAGGTGGAGATATCAATATGCATGAACTTATAGCTGAGGTGACCCGGTGCACTTGCCGGTTAGTTTTGTGGTGTTTTGGAAGAGATTCGTTTCTCACCAAAATATCTCATCAAGTTTTTGGCGCCGTTGCCGGGGATTGATTAGATCCACAATGATTAAGTGGGTGAGAAGTCTAGATCAAGCATTTTCTTTGTTTTTGTTCTCTGCTCTAAGTTGAAACCAAGGTGTTTGAGTTTTTGCCTCACTAAGAAATTCTCATCTCTGATATGAGTAATTTCAATTTTCCTTGGTTGTGTGTTTTACAAAACTCAAATGGAGTTCAACTCATCTTATGATCAAACAAATTCTATGGGATATCACCCACCATCACCAAACTCTAATGATGATGAATTGTGATTTGAATCAAAACTCTCTTTACTGCTTTCTTCTCTATTTTCTTCTGCAATTATTCTCTGTTGGATCAAGGAAGGAATTGAGATCTAGACTTGGTCTCTAGTCTCATCCAACCCCTGAGATCTTCAACCTCTCATTTAGATTTTGCAATTGAGCCAAGTTGCTCTCTGTTTTGATTTTAAAGTGATTTTTCAAATCTGTTGAACCTGTTGCATCTTTTACTTCTCTGTTTGATTGTCATTTACACTTCCGTGTTTGATTTCATGAATCCCAGTACCTAATTTCCTTTATTCTTCTTGCAATTTAACTTTCCGTGATCTGCTGCTTTCTTTTAATTTCCAGCACCCACTCCCTTTTTAATTTCATGCAATTTACATTTCTTGCAATTTAAGATTCTTGCAATTTACATTTCTTGCTCTTTAAGTTTCAATGCAATTTACTTTCTGCACTTTAATTTTCCTTGTCATTTACATTCTGTTGGCTTCAATTGCCACTCAAATCACTCAATGTTAGCTTGACTAAACTAATCACCCACTAAAGTTGCTTGATCCATCAATCCCTGTGGGATCGACCTCACTCCCGTGAGTTTTTATTACTTGATACGACCCGGTACACTTGCCGGTTAGATTTGTGGTGTTTTGGAAGAGATTCGTTTCTCACCAAAATATCTCATCAAGGGGATTCAAGAGTCAGCTGAGAAGATTGATTCGGGTGCCAGCCTTTGGTACCTGGTATGCGAAATTGTTACTCAGGTTGTGAATTGTTGTTCGAAATTGATTCCCTGGCGATGGCACCAAAAACGGATGCATAGAACCATGGTCTAAACATATCTTCACAACTTCGCATAACTAACCAGCAAGTGCACTGGGTCGTCCAAGTAATAAACCTTACATGAGTAAGGGTCGATCCCACAGAGATTGTTGGTATGAAGCAAGCTATGGTCACCTTGTGAATCTCAGTCAGGCGGATATAAAATAGTTATGGAGTTTTCGAAATTAATTAATAAGTAAACATAGAATAGGGATAGAAACACTTATGTAATTCATTGGTGAGAATTTCAGATAAGCGTATAGAGATGCTTTCGTTCCTCTGAACCTCTGCTTTCCTGCTGCCTTCATCCAATCAGTCTTACTCCTTTCCATGGCTGGCTTTTTGCAAGGGCATCACCGTTGTCAGTGGCTACATCCCCTCCTCTTGTGAAAATGGTCCAAGATGCCCTGTCACGGCACGGCTAATCATTTGAGGTTCCCGATCATGCTGGAATAGGATTCACCATCCTTTTGCGTCTGTCACTACGCCCAGCACTCGCGAGTTTGAAGCTCGTCACAGTCATTCAATCATTGAATCCTACTCGGAATACCACAGACAAGGTTTAGACTTTCCGGATTCTCTTGAATGCCGCCATCATTCTAGCTTACACCACGAAGATTCTGATTAAGAGATCTAAGAGATACTCATTCAGTCGAAGGTAGAACGGAAGTGGTTGTTAGGCACGCGTTCATAGGGAATGATGATGATTGTCACGTTCATCACATTCAGGTTGAAGAGCGAATGAATATCTTAGAAGCGAAATAAGATGAATTGAATAGAAAATAGTAGTACTTTGCATTAATCTTTGAGGAACAGCAGAGCTCCACACCGTAATCTATGGAATGTAGAAACTCTACCGTTGAAAATACATAAGTGATAATGGAGTTCATTGGTCTCAGCCCCAGAGGGGAACCGGAGTAACCAAAGCTACTATGATCCAAAGATAAAACTCAGGATGTCTAATACAATAGTAAAAGGTTCTATTTATACTAAACTAGTTACTAGGATTTACAGAAGTAAGTAATTGATGTATAAATCCACTTCCGGGGCCCACTTGGTGTGTGCTTGGGCTGAGCTTGAATGTTACACGTGTAGAGGCTCTTTGTGGAGTTGAACGCCAGGTTGTAACGTATTTCTGGCGTTCAACTCTGGTTTGTGACTTGTTTCTGGCGTTTAACTCCAGACAACAGCGTAGAACTGGCGTTCAACGCCCTTTTACGTCATCTAAACTCGGCCAAAGTATGGACTATTATACATTGATGGAAAGCCCTGGATGTCTACTTTCCAACGCAATTAAAATCGCTCCATTTTGAGTTCTGCAGCTCCAAAAAATCCACTTTGAGTGCAGGGAGGTCAGAATCCAACAG
>NC_029787.2:88482707-88492240 GCF_000816755.2 Arachis ipaensis | reverse complement strand
GCTTAGACCAGGATTTTATTCCTTTAGGCCCTCCTATCCACTGATGCTCAAAGCCTTGGGATCCTTTTTATTTTCCCTTGATTTTTGGTTTTAAGGGTTATTGGCTTTTTGCTCTTGCCTCTTGGTTTTAAGAGCTTTTGGCTTTTTCTGTTTGCTTTTTCTTTTTCTTTCTATATATATTTTTTTTTCGCCTATTTTTTTTTCTCTGCAAGCTTTGTTCTTTGCTGCTTTTTCTTGCTTCAAGAATTATTTTTATGATTTTTCAGATTATCAAATAACACGTCTCCTTGTCATCATTCTTTCAAGAGCCAACATATTTAACATTCTTAAACAACAACTTCAAAAGACATATGCACTGTTTAAGCATTCATTCAGAAAACAAGAAGCATTGTCACCACATCAATATAATTAAACTAAGTTCAAGGATAAATTCGAAACTCATGTACTTCTTGTTCTTTTGAATTAAAACAGTTTTCATTTAAGAGAGGTGATGGATTCATAGGACATTCATAACTTTAAGACAAAGTTACTAACTACTAATGATCATGTAATGAAGACACAAGCATAGATGAGCACTTAACATAGAAAATGAAAAACAGAGAATGTAAGAACAAGGAATGAGTCCACCTTGGTGATGGTGACGTTTCCTTCTTCAGGAACCAATGATGTCCTTGAGCTCTTCTATGTCTTTTTCTTGTCTTTGTTGCTCCTCCCTCATTGCTTTTTGATCTTCTCTAATTTCATGAAGGATGATGGAGTGCTCTTGATATTCCACCCTTAATTGTCCCATTTTGGAGCTTAGTTCTCCTAGGGAGGTATTGATTTGCTCCCAATAGTTTTGTGGAGGAAAATGTATTTGAGGCATCTCCAGGATCTCATGGTGATGAGATTCATGCGCCTCTTGAGCTCCATGAATGGGCTCTCTTGCTTGCTCCATCTTTTTCTTAGTGATGGGCTTGTCCTCTTTAATGAGGATATCTCCCTCTATGTCAATCCCAACCGAATTGCATAGGTGGTAAATGAGGTGAGGAAAGGCTAACCTTGCCATAGTGGAGGACTTGTCAGCCACCTTGTAGAGTTCTTGAGGTATAATCTCATGAACTTCCACCTCTTCTCCAATCATGATGCTATGGATCATGTGGCCCAGTCTATAGTAACTTCAGACCGGTTGCTAGTGGGAATGATTGAGCATTGAATGAACTCCAACCATCCTCTAGCTGCAGGCTTCAGGTCCAGTCTTCTTAGTTGAACCGGTTTGCCTTTTGAGTCAATCTTCCATTGAGCTCCTTCTACACATATGTCCATGAGGACTTGGTCTAACCTTTAATCAAAGTTGACTCTCCTTGTGAAGGGGCGTGCGTTCTCTTCCATGTTTGGCAAGTTGAACGTTTCTCATAGGGAAGCTCCTTATTGATCACTGGACGTTCCAGGAGGTCTTCCTCCTTGGGATTCACGTTCTTCTCCTCTCTTGTGGGTTCGGCCATGGTGCTTATGTCAATGGCCTTGCACTCTCCTTTTGGATTCTCTTCTGTATTGCTTGGGAGAGTACTATGAGGGATTTCAGTGATTCTTTTACTCAGCTGGCCCACTTGTGCTTCCAAATTTCTAATGGAAGACCTTGTTTCATTCATGAAACTTACAGGGGCCTTGGATAGATCAGAGACTAAGTTTGCTAAGCTAGATGGATTCTGCTCAAAATTCTCTGTCTGTTGCTGAGTAGATGATGGAAAAGGCTTGCTATTGCTAAACCTGTTTCTTCCACCATTATTAAAGCCTTGTTGAGGCTTTTGATCCTTCCATGAGAGATTTGGGTGATTTCTCCATGATGGATTGTAGGTGTTTCCATATGGTTCACCCTTGTATTTTAACTCTGCTATTGCAGGGTTCTCAGGATCATAAGCTTCTTCCTCAGAAGATGCCTCTTGAGTACTGTTGGATGCAGCTTGCATTCCATTCAGACTCTGAGAAATCATATTGACTTGCTGAGTCAATATTTTTTTCTGAGCCAATATGGCATTCAGAGTATCAATTTCAAGAACTCCCTTCTTCATAGGCATCCCATTATTCACAGGATTCCTCTCAAAAGTGTACATAAACTGGTTATTAGCAACCATATCAATGAGTTCTTGAGCTTCTGCAGGCATTTTCTTTAGGTGAATGGATCCACCTGCAGAAGCATCCAATGACATCTTAGCTAATTCAGACAGACCATCATTGCTATGAATGTCAAGATGAACACCAAGAACACTATGAAGATCATGATGAACATCAAGAACACATTTTTGAAAAAAAAATTTTTATGCAAAGAAAACATGCAAGACACCAAACTTAGAATTCTTTAATGCTTAGACATAAAGAATTCAGGAATGCATATGAAAAACAAGAAAAGACACAAAACATGCAAATGCAAAGATCAAACAAGAAGACTTACCAAGAACAACTTGAAGATCATGAAGAGCACTATGAATGCATGATTATTTTCGAAAAATGCAAGATGCACATGCAATTGACACCAAACTTATAACATGACTCAAGACTCAAACAAGAACACAAAAATATTTTTGATTTTTATGATTTTATGATTTTTTTTGTATTTTCTTTTAATTTTTTCGAAAATCATTTTGAAAAAGAAAAATAAGGATTCCAAAATTTTTAATATGAATTCCAGGAATCTAGCATTCTTAGTCTAAAGCTCCAATCAAAGGGTCAGGCATGGCTTAATAGCCAGCCAAGCTTTAGTATGTAAATCAGGAACAGCAGCAGGTGGATTAGCAACAACTAGCTTGCTCTTGATAACAAATTGGAAGCCTCAGTCCAAATGAATTTAGACATGACTTTACAGCCAGCCAGGCTTCACATGTTTCATGAAACACTAGAATTCATTCTTAAAAATTCTTAAGAAAAATATATTTTTGAAAACATTTTTTTTTATTTTTTGAAAACAAAGGAGAAAATTTTGAAAGATTTTTGAAAAATTTTTGAAAATAAAACAAAAAGAAAATCACCTAATCTGAGCAACAAGATGAACCGTCAGTTGTCCAAACTCAAACAATCCCCAATCTATGGAGTGTAGAAACTCTACCGTTGAAAATACATAAGTGATAATGGAGTTCATTGGTCTCGGCCCCAGAGGGGAACCGGAGTAACCAAAGCTACTATGATCCAAAGATAAAACTTAGGATGTCTAATACAATAGTAAAAGGTTCTATTTATACTAAACTAGTTACTAGGGTTTATAGAAGTAAGTAATTGATGTATAAATCCACTTCCGGAGCCCACTTGGTGTGTGCTTGGGCTGAGTTTGAATGTTACACGTGCAGAGGCTCTTTCTGGAGTTGAACGCCAGGTTGTAACGTATTTCTGGCGTTCAACTCTGGTTTGTGACTTGTTTCTGGCGTTTAACTCCAGACAACAGCGTAGAACTGGCGTTCAACGCCCTTTTACGTAATCTAAAATCGGCCAAAGTATGGACTATTATACATTGCTGGAAAGCTCTGGATGTCTACTTTCCAACGCAATTAGAAGCGCACCATTTTTAGTTCTGTAGCTCCAGAAAATCCACTTTGAGTGCAGGGAAGTCAGAATCCAACAGCATCAGCAGTCCTTCTTCAACCTCTGAATCTGATTTTTGCTCAATTCCCTCAATTTCAGCCAGAAAGTACCTGAAATCACAGAAAAACACACAAACTCATAGTATAGTCCAGAAATGTGAATTTAACATAAAAACTAATGAAAACATCCTTAAAAGTAACTAGATCCTACTAAAAACATACTAAAAACAATGCAAAAAAGCATATAAATTATCCGCTCATCTGTACCCCAGCACCATCCTCAGACTGTGCACAAAAGCCAAGGTTGTCTTCGAGGATAGCAACCTAGATTGGTTAAATCCTGGGAGGCTAATTACGTTTCAGCGTCTAACTCATGTGACACCAGCCCAACAACAAAGAAGACCTCACATAGGAAAGCCAAAACCAAAAGGAGGATCTCACCAAGAAGAGTCTCATCAGGAAGAACACCAACAAAGAGAATATCATGACCCAACCAACATAAACCTGAACTACATTCATGGAGCCATTGAGGAGCTAGCAAGGAGTTATATGGGGGGGGACAAGAACAACAACTGCACATTCAAGCTCAAAGGATGGATCGTCAAGAAGAGCTCCTTTCTAATTGGATGAATCAACAAGGAGAATGGCAAAAACAACAAATGGAACACTATTCCCAGCTTACCCAAGCCATAAATCAAGTGACTAAAAAACAAGAGCGACAAGACAAGCGCCTTCAAGAACTCAATCAACGACAACTAGCTCAGGCGAAGGCATTCAATGAGTTCAGCGTACTGAACGAAGGACGGCAACTACATAGGGAGGAATTCTACACAAACACTCAAGTCAAGTTGAACTATATGTCTAGTCATATATATAATCTGCACTCTGCAATCCCCAGGTATGATGAAGTCCAAAAAGAGCTAACAGAACAAGTGGAGAAGAGTCATGAATCAGTAAAGAAGGCACTTGAAGACTGGGAAAGAGCCAGACTAGCACGGATACAAGGAAGCACAAGTGGACACAAAGAGGACAAACAAGAGGGAGAGCAGAAGCAACCCCATGAGTAAAAGTTGGTGGAGTTCCCTCATTGTCCCATCTTTTTCAAGTTTTAAATAAAGAAAATCATGTATGAAATAAAACATGCTTCCATGGTAGTTTAGGATTTTCAATTCTGTTTTTAGTATTATCCTTGCTTAGGTCTGTGATTGCTAGTCAAATTGCCTGTTTTCAATTCCATCTTGCTTATTGTGTTGCTTGTTTCCTTTTTTAATCAAATAAAAAGAGAATGTGTGTTATCAAAGACCAGAGTGGAATCCATATTGTGGAGTAAGTTCCTAATTTTATGGTGTGGTCATAGATTAGCTAAGTTAGTTCACCATTAAGGTGGGAAGGCAACTATCTGTCCTAAATCATATGCTTGAAACACACCCCATGAGACTAGCTGAATAACAAGATCCCCAAAAAAAAAGGGAAAGAAAAATGAAAGTTAAAGAATAAAAGAAAAAAGAGTAAGAAATAAGGCTAGGCACCAAGGGTTTGAATCTTGAGGGATATGTTTGTGGTGCTCTTGTGTAAGGGATTTACTTGGATGAATAAGCTCTTAGGGGTGCCTTATCACTTGGTAACTTGGGTTAACTAACCCGGGATTATCGGCTGAAAGTCCACTATCAAGAGTAACCCTTGCTACAGAACACTTAGTAACCCAAAGAGGTGGTGGACACCAAGGTCTCAAGAAAAGAAAATAACAAACCATGTGCCTGTGGTGTGTCTGTATGGGGGAAAGAGACTTGAGGGAGTAAGTCCTTAGGAGTGTCTTAACACCTAGCACCTTGAACCAACTGGTTTGGGAGTGCTGGCTGAAAGCTTATGTTAAAGAGTCGCCCCCTCACAGAGCACCTAGTCTAAGAACACAAATAAGCCCTGAAATGACAAAAAAGATCAATGAATAAAAGTTTCATAAGGTGCAGTCAAGTGGGTATTCCAAGACATGATAAAGGTCTGAAAGCCAGTGAAGGAATGAACCTAAGTTGCTATTCATGAAACCACCATAAAACCAAGGACATGACTTCCACAATAATGACTCATTTCTCTTGGCATTTCATTCATCATTCTCTTGTTCAAGTACTTGCTTAGGGACAAGCAAGCTTTAAGTTTGGTGTTGTGATGCCAGGACATTTTGGCCAGTTTCACTGACCTTTTCTTTACTGTTTTAGGGTAGTTTCATGCATTTTCTTAGGAAATAAGCAAGTTTTGGGTAAAAATTCACTTACATCTTAATTCAAGCAAGCATGGTGCACTTTACATGATTTCATGAGAATTTTGCATGAATTAAATGACAAATTGGATGATGCATGTCTCATGATGAGGATTAGAACTTTGATGCACTTTATTGCTTGATTTCAGGACAAAGGAAGCAAGAAAGAACCACGTTAGCAGCCACGTTAGTCTAACTAACGTGACCACTGGTGCACAGAAATTGTGATTACACTTTGATTATGTCTTATACCACGAAGATTCTGATTAAGAGATCTAAGAGATACTCATTCAATCTAATGTAGAACGGAAGTGGTTGTCAGGCACATGTTCATAGGGAATGATGATGATTGTCACGTTCATCACATTCAGGTTGAAGTGCGAATGAATATTTTAGAAGTGGAATAAGTTGAATTGAATAGAAAACAGTAGTACTTTGCATTAATCTTTGAGGACCAGCAGAGCTCCACACCTTAATCTATGGAGTGTAGAAACTCTACCGTTGAAAATACATAAGTGAAAGGTCCAGGCATGGCCGAATGGCCAGCCTCCAAAATGAGATCACAGGATCAAAATACAATCCAGGATGTCTAATATAATAGTAAAAGGTCCTATTTATAATAAACTAGCTACTAGGGTTTACAGAAGTAAGTAATTGATGCAAAAATCCACTTCCGGGGCCCACTTGGTGTGTGCTTGGGCTGAGCTTGAGTGTTGCACGTGTAGAGGTCCTTCTTGGAGTTGAACGCCAGCTTTTGTACCAGTTTGGGCGTTGAACTCCACTTTGCAACTTGTTTCTGGCGCAGGACGCCAGAATTGGGCAGAGAGCTGGCGTTGAACGCCAGTTTGCGTCGTTTAAAATTGGGAAAAGTATGGACTATTATATATTTCTGGAAAGCCCTAGATGTCTAATTTCCAACGCAATTGGAAGCGCGCTATTTTGAGTTATGTAGCTCCAGAAAATCTATTCTGAGTGCAGGGAGGTCAGAATCCAACAGCATCAGCAGTCCTTCTTCAACCTCTAAATCTGATTTTTGCTCAAGTCCCTCAATTTCAGCCAGAAAATACCTGAAATCACAGAAAAACACACAAACTCATAGTAAAGTCCAGAAATGTGAATTTAACATAAAAACTAATGAAAACATCCCTAAAAGTAACTAGATCCTACTAAAAACATACTAAAAACAATGCCAAAAAGCGTATAAATTATCCGCTCATCACAACACCAAACTTAAATTGTTGCTTGTCCCCAAGCAGCTGAAAATCAAATAGGATAAAAAGAAGAGAATATACTATAAATTCCAAACTATCAATGAAACATAGCTCCAATTAAATGAGCGGGACTTATAGCTTTTCTGCCTCTTGAATAGCTTTGGCATCTCACTTTATCCATTGAAGTTCAGAATGATTCGCATCTATAGGAACTCAGAGTTCGGATAGTGTTATTGATTCTCCTAGTTCAGTATGATGATTCTTGAACACAGCTGTTTTATGAGTCTTGGCCGTGGTCCTAAGCACTTTGTTTTCCAGTATTATCACCGGATACATAAATGCCACAGACACATAATTGGGTGAACCTTTTCAGATTGTGACTCAGCTTTGCTAAAGTTCCCAATTAGAGGTTTCCAGGGTTCTTAAGCACACTCTTTTTTTGCTTTGGACCTTGACTTTAACCGCTCAGTCTCAAGTTTTCACTTGACACCTAAACGCCACAAGCACATGGTTAGGGACAGCTTGGTTTAGCCGCTTAGACCAGGATTTTATTCCTTTAGGCCCTCCTATCCACTGATGCTCAAAGCCTTGGGATCCTTTTTATTTGCCCTTGCCTTTTGGTTTTAAGGGTTATTGGCTTTTTGCTCTTGCCTCTTGGTTTTAAGAGCTTTTGCCTTTTTCTGCTTGCTTTTTCTTTCTAATTTTTTTTCGCCTATTTTTTTTTTCTGCAAGCTTTGTTCTTCGCTGCTTTTTCTTGCTTCAAGAATTATTTTTGTGATTTTTCAGATTATCAAATAACATGTTTCCTAATCATCATTCTTCCAAGAACTAACATATTTAACATTCTTAAACAACAACTTCAAAAGACATATGCACTGTTCAAGCATTCATTCAGAAAACAAGAAGCATTGTCACCACATCAATATAATTAAACTAAGTTCAAGGATAAATTCAAAACTCATGTACTTCTTGTTCTTTTGAATTAAAACATTTTTCATTTAAGAGAGGTGATGGATTCATAGGACATTCATAACTTTAAGACAAAGTTACTAAATACTAATGATCATGTAATGAAGACACAAACATAGATAAGCACTTAACATAGAGAAAACGAAAAACAGAAGAAATAAGAACAAGGAATGAATCCACCTTAGTGATGGTGGCGTTTCCTTCTTGAGGAACCAATGATGTCCTTGAGCTCTTCTATGTCTCTTCCTTGTCTTTGTTGCTCCTCCCTCATTACTTTTTGATCTTCTCTACTTTCATGAAAGTTGATGGAGTGCTCTTGATGTTCCACCCTTAATTGTCCCATGTTGGAACTTAATTCTCCTAAGGAGGTGTTGATTTGCTCCCAATATTTATGTGGAGGGAAGTGCATCCCCTGAGGTATCTCAGGGATCTCTTGATTTGCAGTCACATGTTCTACCACTGAGCTATAGACCCTTGAGATGAATCTTTCCATCTCCCATGACTCGGAGGTGGAAGCTTTTGTCTTCCCTTCCCCTTTTCTAGAGGTTTCTCCGGTCTTAGGTGCCATCAATGGTAATGGAAAAATAAAAAGCTTATATGCTTTTACCACACCAAACTTAGAATGTTGCTCGCCCTCGAGCAAAAGAAGAAAGAATAGAAGAAGAAGAAGAAGATATGGAGGAGATGCAGGGATATGAGTATGGATGTGAGTGGTGAATGGAAAACAGAAGGGATGATCATAAATGGAGAGAGAGAGGGTGAGGTGGGTGGGGATCCTGTGAGATTCACAGATCCTGAGGTGATCCTGTGGGGTTCACAGATCCTGAGGTGTTCAAGGATTTACAACCTTGCACCAAATTAGGCATGTAAAATGCCCTTGCACACAACTCTGCGCGTTCAGCGCTAGGTTGGTGCTTGTTCTGGGCGTTGAACGCCCATTTGTAGCTTATTTCTGGCGTTGAACGCCAGAACCATGCTTGTTCTGGGCGTTCAGTGCCAGCTCTTCTCCAGGGTGCATTTCTGGCGTTCAAACGCCCAGATGCTGCCCATTTCTGGCATTCAGCGCCAGAACCATGCTCTGTTCTGGCGTTGAACGCCCAAAACATGCTTCTTACTGGCGTTTAAACGCCAGTAAGGTCTTCCTCTAGGGTGTGATTTTTCTTCTGCTGTTTTTGATTCCGTTTTCAATTTTTTTATTTATTTTGTGACTCCACATGATCATGAACCTATAAAGACATATAACTAAGAAAAATATAGTTAGATAAATAAAAATTTGGTTGCCTCCCAAAAAGCGCTTCTTTAATGTCAATAGCTTGACAGTGGACTCTCATGGAGCCTCACAGATGTGTGATGACAAGTCATCCTAGCCTATTTTAGCTAGTCTTTTTCTTTAGTTTTCATTAGAATTATGCACTTTCTTGAGCTACAAGCAAGCTAATTAAGTAGATTTTCATGTTTCCCTTGATTGAACTAACCATATGTGAATTCATACCATTTCATGAGGTTTTATGCTATATTTGTTGCATATTATGAAAGAATGAATATCTC
>NC_029787.2:88481163-88482047 GCF_000816755.2 Arachis ipaensis | reverse complement strand
TGTTCTTCATCTCTTTTCTTTGCAATTTACAATTTCCTTGCTATTGTTCTTGTTGGATCTAGTAAGGCATTGAGATCTAGACTTGGTTTTCTAGTCTCTGGGTCCTGAGATCTGAATTTCTCATTTCAATTCCCTGTTTATTGCTTTTTCTGTTCATTTACTTTACTGCTTCAAAATCCGGTTCAATCCCATTTCCCTTTCCCTCTTCTGTTTGATGCAATTTAGTTTTTCCTTATTTAAATTCTGCAAATCCATTCCCCAATTCCCTTTACATTTCAAGCAATTTATATTCCTTGCACTTTAAGATTCCGCAATTTACATTTCTTGCACTTTAAGTTTCTGCCATTTAATTTCTTGTTCTTTAAGTTTCAGCAATTTATTTCTTGTTCTCTTTACTTCAATGCAAATTATATTCTGCAAGTCACACAATCATCAACCAAATCTTGATTCGCTTGACTAAATCAACCACTAAACTAAAATTGCTCAATCCTTCAATCCCTGTGGGATCGACCTCACTCCCGTGAGTTTTTATTACTTGATACGACCTGGTACACTTGCCGGTTAGTTTTGTGATGCTTTGTGAGAGATTCGTTTCTCAACAAAATATCTCATCAAGTTTTTGGCGCCGTTGCCGGGGATTGATTAGATTGACAATGATTAAGTGAGGTGGTGGTCTAGATCAAGCACTTTTTCTTTATTTTTGACTAACCCACTAACTGTTTGAATTTTTGCTTAAGCTAACTAAAACTTCATTCTAGCAGAAGATTGAAGTGTAACTGGTTTGTGTGCTCTTATGTTCTGCCTGTATGTCAGGTACAAGAAGAGCCATACCCAATTTTCATGAACAAGACGAAAGAACTCTCAGGAGGTTAAGAAGAGCTGAA
>NC_029787.2:88459046-88471163 GCF_000816755.2 Arachis ipaensis | reverse complement strand
TGTAAATTGGAATTAGGTGCAGTAAAGTCACCAAGCATTCTCCTTGCATTATTATTATTTTCGGCTGCCATCTCCTCTTCTCATTCGAAAATTTCTGAAAGGTTATCTCTGGATTGTTGTATTTTAGCTTCTCTTAGTTTCCTTTTCAGAGTCCTTTCAGGTTCTGGATCTGCTTCAACAAGAATATTCTTGTCTTTGCTCCTGCTCATATGAAAAAGAGAGAACAGAAAAATAATAATAATAGGGGTCCTTTTTACCACAGTATAGAGGTCCCAGTGTGAGTAGAAGAAAAGAAGAAGAAGAAATTCGAACACAGATGGAAGAGAAGGTTCGAATTTGGGTGAGATGAAGTGTTAGTAGATGAATAAATAAATAGAAGGAGATGAGAGAGAAGGAGAATTTTCGAAAATAATTTTTGAAAAAGAGTTAGTGATTTTTGAAAATTAAGATTTAAAAATTGAAATAATTAGTTAATTAAAAAGAAATTTTGAAAAAGAGGGAGATATTTTTAAAAATTGGAGAGAGAGAGAGAGTTAGTTAGGTAGTTTTGAAGAAGATGAGAAACAAACAAAAAGTTAGTTAGTTAGTTGAAACAAATTTTGAAAATCAATTTTGAAAAGATAAGAAGATAGGAAGTTAGAAAAGATATTTTAAAATCATATTTTGAAAAAGATAAGATAAGGAAGATATTTTTGAAAAACTATGATTGAAATTAGTTTTGAAAAAGGATTTGATTTTTAAAATCACAATTGATGACTTGATTCACAAGAAATCATAAGATATGATTCTAGAACTTAAAGTTTGAATCTTTCTTAACAAGTAAGTAACAAACTTGAAATTTTTGAATCAAAACATTAATTGTTATTGTTATTTTCGAAAATTTGATATAAAATTGAGAAAAAGATTTTTGAAAAATATTTTTAAAATTTTCGAAAATAACTAAGAAATTTGAAAAAGATTTGATTTTTGAAAAAGATTTTGAAAAAGATAAGATTTTCAAATTGAAAATTTGATTTGTCTCATAAGAAACAACTTGATTTTAAAAATTTTTGAAAAAGTCAATTCAAATTTTCGAATTTGATGAGAGAGAAAGGGGAAGATATTTTTTTTTATTTTTGAATTTTTAATGATGAAAGAGAAAAACATGAAAAAGATGCAATGCATGAAAATTTTTAGATCAAAATATGTGATGAATGCAAGAACACTATGAATGTCAAGATGAACACCAAGAACACTATGAAGATCATGATGAACATCAAGAACATATTTTTGAAAATTTTTTTTTTAATGCAAAGAAAACATGCAAGACACCAAACTTAGAATTCTTTAATGCTTAGACACTAAGAATCCAAGAATGCATATGAAAAACACCATACAACACAAAACAAGAAAACATCAAGATCAAATAAGAAGATTTACTAAGAACAACTTGAAGATCATGAAGAACACTTTGAATGCATGAATTTTCGAAAAAATGCAAGATGAATATGCAATTGACACCAAACTTATAACATGACACATGACTCAAACAAGAAACATGAAAAATATTTTTGATTTTTATGATTTTATGATTTTTTTTTTTGTATTTTCTTTTAATTTTTTTCGAAAATCATTTTGAAAAAGAAAAAAAATAAGGATTCCAAAATTTTTAATATGAATTCCAGGAATCTTATGCGCTTTAGTCTAAAGCTCCAATCAAAAGGTCAGGCATGGCTTAATAGCCAGCCAAACTTTAGTATGTAACTCAGACATTACACGTCTAACATGCCCTACAGTCGTGGCTTTACAGCCAGACATGCTTTATGAAACACTAGAATTCATTCTTAAAAATTCTGAAGAAAAACATATTTTTGAAAACATTTTTATTTTTAAAAAAAATTTTTTTTTCGAAAACAAAGGAGAAAATTTTGAAAGATTTTTGAAAAATTTTTTTGAAGAGAAAACAAAAAGAAAATTACCTGATCTAAGCAACAAGATGAACCGTTAGTTGTCCAAACTCGAACAATCCCCGGCAACGGCGCCAAAAACTTGGGGCGCAGAAATTGTGATTACACTTTGATTATGTAAAATTCATTGCTCTTTCTTTCCCTGGCAATGGCACCAAAAACATGATGCCAATACCATGGTTCACAACTTCGCACAATTAACCAGCAAGTGCACTGGGTTGTCCAAGTAATACCTTACGTGAGTAAGGGTCGAATCCCACGGAGATTGTTGGTATGAAGCAAGCTATGGTCACCTTGTAAATCTCAGTCAGGCAGATATAAAATAGTAATGGGGTTTTCGAAATTAATACTAAAATAAGGATAGAAATACTTATGTAAATCATTGGTGAGAATTTCAGATAAGCGTATAGAGATGCATTCGTTCCTATGAACCTCTGCTTTCCTGCTATCTTCATCCAATCAATCTTACTCCTTTCTATGGCTGGCTTTATGTAAAGATGTCACCGGTGCCAATGGCTACTTTCGATCTCTCTCGGGAAAATGGTCCAAATGCTCTGTCACAGCACGGCTAATCATCTGGAGGCATCACCCTTGTCAATGGATTCAGGTTGAAGTGCGAATGAATATCTTAGAAGCGGAATAAGTTGAATTGAATATAAAACAGTAGTACTTTGCATTAATCTTTGAGGAACAGCAGAGCTCTACACCTTAATCTATGGAGTGTAGAAACTCTACCGTTGAAAATACATAAGTGAAAGGTCCAGGCATGGCCGAATGGCCAGCCCCTAAAACGAGATCACAGGATCAAAATACAATCCAGGATGTCTAATATAATAGTAAAAGGTCCTATTTATAATAAACTAGCTACTAGGGTTTACAGAAGTAAGTAATTGATGCATAAATCCACTTTCGGGGCCCACTTGGTGTGTGCTTGGGCTGAGCTTGAGTGTTGCACGTGTAGAAGTCCTTCTTGTAGTTGAACGCCAGCTTTTGTGCCAGTTTGGGCATTGAACTCCACTTTGCAACTTGTTTCTGGTGCTGGACGCCAGAATTGGGCAGAAAGTTGGCGTTGAACACAAGTTTGCGTCGTCTAAGCTTGGGCAAAGTATGATCTATTATATATTGCTGGAAAGTCCTGGATGTCTACTTTCCAACGCAATTGGAAGCGCGCCATTTTGAGTTCTGTAGCTCCAGAAAATCCATTTTGAGTGCAGGGAGGTCAGAATCCAACAGCATCAGCAGTCCTTCTTCAACCTCTAAATCTGATTTTTGCTCAAGTCCCTCAATTTCAGCCAGAAAAAACCTGAAATCACAGAAAAATAAACAAACTCGTAGTAAAGTCCAGAAATGTGAATTTAACATAAAAACTAATGAAAACATCCCTAAAAGTAATTAGATCCTACTAAAAACATACTAAAAACAATGCCAAAAAGCGTATAAATTATCCGCTCATCAACCACTAACATGGAATGCGAGCTAGCTTGCAATGTTAATGAGAAAAGTAATCGCCAATAACGTCCTCGAAGCCATCATAGCCCACGTTAAGAGTCACATTAACTAAGTTAATATGAACTCTAACGTGGAAGAAGAAAGTGGAGCCAACGTTAGTGACACTCACCTTTGTCACTAACGTTGGACCAAGCTCATATTGGCCACGTTAGGGGCCACGTTAACTTAGTTAACGTGGACTCTAATGTTAGGAAGCAAAAGAATGGCCAACGTTAGTGACACTCACCTTTGTCACTAACGTTGGACTAAGCCACTTTAAGCCACGTTAACTCCCACGTTAACTTAGTTAACGTGGAAGCTAACATGGAGAAAGCAAATAATCGCCAACGTTAGTGACACTCACCTTTGTCACTAACGTTGGAATGAGCCACAATGAGCCACTAACGTTAGGATTTTTGCCAGTAAAGAATGTCATAAAAACAGTCGCGTTGTAGATATAGTCTCTAAACCGACAGAAATCCCTTTGTACAAACGTTTTGGTTGTCACAGGTAATAAACCCCTTTGAAATTGATAACCGAGTATTCAAACCTCGGGTCGTCTTCTCAAGGAATTGTGATGCGCATAAACTAGTTATGCTACGATTTAGGAAATTGCACAATCGGCAAAATTCCTTCCGGCAAGTGCACCGGTTATCGTCAAGTAAAAACTCACAATACTTAAACGCCAGACACTTCCAGTGATGCCTTTTGTGGAAGCACGTTTAAGCTTCAGTTTAAGGTTAAACTGAAGCTTAAACGTGGAAATGGAAGAAGGCAGCCCTGGAAGGTAACGTAGTCGAACACGTTTAAGCTTCAGTTTAAGGTTAAACTGAAGCTTAAACGTGGATATAGGAAAAGCAGCCCTGGAGGTCGAACACGTTTAAGCTCCAGTTTAAGGTTAAACTGATTGGTTGAGTGAGCAATTCGGATTAGAAGTGTGTTCTAGTTGAGCGGAATCAAGATTTGAGATGAGAATTGCGGAATGTAAAATTGGCGGGAAAAGTAAATGACAAGAAAATTAAATGGCTGAATCTTAAATTGCATGAATTAAAGAGCAGAATGTAAATTGCTGAAATTAAATGGGAATGGGGATGATTGCAAGAATTGAATTGTAGAATGTAAAGAGAAAGTGGAAATCAGAAATGGGGAATTCATTGGGTGTTAGGAGATATTGAGATCTCCGAATCAAAACATTTTTATTCCTTCCTTTGCTGTAACAAGGGAAGGTCAAGTGACTAATTAGTTAGATCTTTGAATCCGAGTTAATTCCTAAGAAAAAGTTGGGATTATTGAAGATCAATTCAATTGGCAAGATAATAATTAACAATTATGCTATTGAGTTGGATAATTCCTGAGTTACTGATTTCTTAACCAAAGCCAAAAGGAAAAGAATAAATTTACTAGAATAAAGATGTCTTCAGATGGGAAGCAGTAATCATGTAAATAAAAGAAAGCAGTCATGAATTGAAATACCTCAAATAACATTAATTAAGAAAATTACATGTAACATGGAAGAGTTCATAAATTATATAAAAATAAAGAACCTGGGATTGAGAGTCACTCCTAAAACTAAGAGAAGTCCTAAATTCTAAGAGAGAGAGGGGAGAACCTCTCTCAAAACTAATCTAAATCATGAGAAGTGAATTATTAGAGCCTCCTTATGAATGGATGCAATCCCCCACTTTATAGCTCTAATCTGTGTTTTCTGGGTCGCAAACTGGGTCCAAAACCATCCCAGAATTCGCTGGTCTCGAATTTAATCACGCTGGATTTCTGTTACTGCGATGCGGCCGCATGGATCACGCAGTCGCGTCACCTAGCGTCAAGGAAACTATAGCATATTAAATATAAAATCGAAGCCCCGGACGTTAGCTTTCCAACGCAACTGGAACCGCATCGTTTGGACCTCTGTAGCTAAAGTTATAGCCATTTGAGTGCGAAGAGGTCAGGCTAGACAGCTTAGCAATTTCTCCAACTTCTTGTATTCCTTCCATTTTTGCATGCTTCCTTTCCATCCTCTGAGCCATTCCTGCCCTGTAATCTCTGAAATCACTTAACACACATATCAAGGCATCTAATGGTGATAAGAGAGGATTAATATTAGAAATATAAAGGCCAAAGAAGCATGTTTTCAATCAAAGCACATAATTAGGAAGGCAAATGTAAAACCATGCAAATAGTATGAATAAGTGGGTAAAGAGTAGATAAAAACCAATCAAATGAGCACAAGATAAACCATAAAATAGTGGTTTATCAACCTCCCCACACTTAAACATTAGCATGTCCTCATGCTAAGCTCAAGAGAAACTATAAAGATGAAGAGGAATGATAGAGAGTATGCAATGCAACCTATGAATGTAACTACATGCTAAGATGTTTCTACCTACTTGGTTAAAAATAAACAAATCTTTCAAGAACAAATATGAACTGGATTTCACTAATTCAAATCATAAAATGAAGCACAAATAGACTTGCAAGAAGAAAAT
Source organism: Arachis ipaensis (assembly GCF_000816755.2). Lineage (NCBI taxonomy): Eukaryota > Viridiplantae > Streptophyta > Magnoliopsida > Fabales > Fabaceae > Arachis > Arachis ipaensis. The sequence continues at coordinate 88,465,243 of NC_029787.2, read as the reverse complement.
AGCTTATGAAAGCAGGGAACAATGAATTGAGCATCGAACCCTCACTGGTAGTGTATACACTCTAATCACTCAAGTATTTTTTTTTTAGGTTCAATTCTCTCAATTCTCTAATCACCTTGCTTTCTAAGGCTTACTCTTCATCTAACAATCAACATAAATTTAATGTACAGATACACATATCAAGAGGTCTTTTAAGGGTTGTAATGGGGCTAGGGTCAAGGTAGGATTGTATTTGGCCAAGTGGACTAAAAATCTGAATCCTTAATTAACTTAAACTTTCCACCCAACTTTAGACAATCCATGTAATCATAATACCACATCTAACTATCCATTAACCATGTTTTCCACATATTCATGCATTCTAATTTCAAGTACAACTCATATGCATTGCTTTCACCACTTACTTTGGGGCATTTTGTCCCCTTTTATTATTTGCTCTTTTTTTTTTCTTTTTTTCCTTTTTTTCTTTTTTTTTAATATTATTTTTTTTTCTTTTTTTTTCTTTTGTTTTTCTCAATGCATATGATTAAAGTATTGAATGCATGAACATATTCTCAACATTCTTTCACATTTTCAGAAAATTCTAACATACTCAATTCTCAAACCAAATGTTTCCAAACCCACTTTTCCCACACTTAATTCATGAGCACTCTCACTAGTCTAAGCTAACCAAGGATTCAAATTAAGGACATTATTGTTTTCCGCTTAGAGTTAATGATGTGCTAAAGTAAAGAACAAAGGGGTATAATAGGCTCAAATTGGTTTGCAAGGGATAATGAAGGGTTAAGGCCATATGGGTATGTAAGCTCAGTGAAACAAAGGCCTTAATCATATAAGTGCATGCATACATCAAACCATGGAAATATAGAATTAAGCAAGACAAAGATCACAATTTTAGAGAGAAAAACACACACCAAAAATAAAATGTTGGTTGACAAAATGCAACCAATTCACATAGGCTCAAAAATCTCACAGGTTTTGTGTGTTCGAGCTCTAAACCATGTTCCAGTATAATATTTCTTCAAACAAGTGTAACATTAAATTTTTATTCAAATTAGTGAAATACTCTAAAAAGTTTCTTGAAAATGAAAATATTACTTCAACCAAGTGGTAAAATATGCACAAAAATCAAACAAACATGCAAATGCAACAACTAACAAGGAAAATAAAACATTGGTGTTTGAGAAGGAAATACTAACCCATGGAGATCGGTATCGATATCCCCACACTTAAAGATTGCTCCGTCCTCGGTGCATGCTGAGATGTGCAGGTGGACGGGTTGTTCCAACTGATGCTTTTCTTCAAGGACTGTGCAGATGGACTTGTCTGTCTCCCCATGTAAAATGTCTTCCGTTTTCCTTCCGGGTGGCCATCCTGAAAGAAAAAAGGAAGAAGAGTAACCCAGAAATATAGATAAGAAAATAAAAGAACTATGGGTTAATGCCAAATGATAAGGGTCTCAATTACATGGTAGCTACAACATGCAAGTGAGAAAACAATAGAAGCACATGGCATACTAGTGGTGCAAAAAAAATGTTGCAACAATGAGGGAGAGTGTGGGTAAGGAGAGATAATATAAATTCATATCAATGTAAAAGTAATACAGGTATAAAGGATTGGCATTGATTTAAATAATATTACCTAACCAGAATAAAACAAGTCATAAGCACCAAGATAAAACCAGAAAAGAAATAACAGTTGAATAAGAACATTTAAACACCAATGGTAAAATAATAAATTTAGAAAAATAAAAATATGCAATGAATGAAAGTATGCAAATAAATAAAATAAAATAAAATGAGAGGGAAAAAGGATGAGAAGAAGAAAAAGAAAGTGAGAAAGGAGAGAGAAGGAAGAAATTAGGATTAGAAAAGAGAAGATAAGAAAATTGGCACTAATCTGGATAGGTTGTGCGACGCTGGCGACGCGATCGCGTGGGTGACGTGGTCACGTGGTGCGCGATATGGTTGGGTGACGCGGACGCGTGGGGCACGCGATCGCGTGCCTCGATCTGTGCTAGTGGCGCGAGTGCAGCCTCGCGGTCGCACAACTCTCTGTTCAAAACTTAGTATTGCCAAAATCCAGGGTGGCGCGGTCGCGTGGTCGACGCGATCGCGCGGGTGGCCTTATTTCCAATATGACGCGGACGCGTGGATGATGCGTTCGCGTGGCAGGGTTTGTGCTACTAGCACGGGTCCAGCCCAACTCCAGCTCAACTCACTACAACAAATATGGCCTTTAGCAACGCCAAATTTTGCAACGCCTTAAAACCATTCTCTTAGATAGGTTTAGACAACGGTTTTTTAAAGTGTTACTGTTGAATTCAATTTTTCATCAATTTATAGCAACAAATTAAAACCGTTTTGTTTGACTATTTTAAAGAACGGTTTTATGACCGTTACCATGATTTGGCTTTAAGCAACGGTTTTTTATCGTTGTTTAAAGAATTGCACAAAGAAAACGCATTAAAACCGTTGCCGAAATGCTACACTTTAAAACCGTTCCATTAGATGGTCTTAGATAACGGTTTTTACAGTGTTGCTGTTGAAGTTTATTTTTTCATTATGCTATAGTAACCAAATAAAACCATTCTCTTTGCCTATTTTAAAGAACGGTTTTACAACCATTACAACAATTAATTATGAAACAACCATTTTTTAAATTATTTAAATAATTAGACAAATTAAATAATACTAATAAAAATAATTTCAGATAATTATATAAATTGAAACTATTTTTTCTATAAATACTGAATTTATAAAATACTCAAAAACTATTGTTATAAATAAATAACAAATATTATTTTAAAAAAACAAAAATTAAAATAAATTTATAATAAATATTATATATTATTATTATAAATTATAAAAAATATTATATTTTGAAAACATAAAGTTAAAATAAATTTATAATAAATATTATTTATTTTTATTATAAATATATAACAAATATTAATATAAAAAATAAAATTAAAATAATTTTAGAATAAATTTATTAAATATTTATTGTTTATTTTCTCACTAAGCATATAAGAAAGCAGAACAGATACGCGCTCTTCCTCTTCTCTTCGAAACCAAGGGCAAAGAACGCTACTCTTCCTCCCTCCACCGCCCTAACCCACGCCTTCAGAATCAGAGACGTCATCGAACCGCAGTTCACCAAGAAGCCCGAAATCGTACCATCATCGCAAGTCACCAGGAAGCCCTAAATCGAAACTCACCATCGTCGCGTCATCATCATCGCTGCATCCTTCCCAAAATCGTCGCTGCCCCCTCCTTTCCGGCGTCGCTGAGTCTCTCCTCTCCGCGGCGTCGCTGCTTCTCCCCTCTCTGAGGCTTCACTGCTTCTCCACGGCGTCCTTGCTTCTCCCATGTTCTTCTTCTGCTTCGCTGCTTCTACCAAACTATTATTATAAATAAATAACAAATATTATTTTAAAATAATAAAATTGAAATAAATTTATTATAAATATTATATATTATTATAAATAGATAAAAAATATTATATTTTGAACACATAAAGCTAAAATAAATTTATAATAAATATTATATATTTTTATTATAAATATATAATAAATATTAATATAAAGAAATAAAATTAAAATAATTTTAAAATAAATATTATATATCTATTATTGATTATTAATTTTTTCCTAATTAATAAAGGAATGAAACATAACAGCGCAAATAAGGCTGGCTAATAAGCTAAGTAGTCACCAAGAAAATAAGGCTAATAAGAAAGCCCTCATTCTCTTCGAAACCAAAGAGCTTCCTCCCCCTCCACCGTACCGAACCCTAACCCACGCCTCAGAATCGGAGAAGTCATCGCACCGCAGCTCTCCATGAAGCCGTAAATGGCACCATCATAGCAAGTCACCAGGAAGCCCCAAATCGCCACTCACCATCGTCGCACCATCATCATCACTCCATTCTTCCCGATATCGTCCTTGCCTCCTTCTTCCCAGCGTCGCTGAGTCTCTCCGCGGCGTCGCTGCTTCTCCCCGCTCCGAGGCTTCACTGCTTCTCCACGGCGTCCTTGCTTCTCCCTGTTCTGTTTCTACGTCGCTATTTCTGCTTCACTGTCTTCGCTGGTTGTGGATTGTGCTTCGCTGGTGCTTCGCTGCTCTGGTGCTTCGTTGCTGCTGCTGCTGCTTCGTTGCTGCTACTGCTTCGCTGCATTGGCCGTGGTTTATCATCTGTGGTAAGTGGTCTTCATCTCTGATTTCTGTTATATATTAGGGTTTGTTTGGCTGTTGGGTGATTTTGTTGGCTGTGGAAAGTGGTGATGTTTGTGAACATGAGCAAGATGAGTGTTGAATGTCGACTGAGTTTCTGGTCTTGTTTGAATTTGGACTGTGTACTTGTGAAATGAACCTGGGGCTTAGGTTAGTCTGTTATTTAAGGTAGCAAAATTTTTATTATCTACTAGTAGTGTGTTCTGTGGCATTATGGTTCTATTTCTTTGCTTTCTTTGAGGTGTTCTATGGTGGATGGCCAATTATTTATCTGCTTTGTTTATTTTAGCCTTATTTTATAATGTTATTATTTCAGTGAGTTGTGGACTGCTTTTCATATTGGTTGGTTTCATCTGGGATAGCAGAGGAATTTCATGCTTATTCCAACTATTTGACTTAGAGATCAGCATAAATTCTGCTATTCTTCCTACATGCCTCAATTAATCAGGAGAAATATTTGTTATTTTAAATATTTGATGGAATAGATATTTATTTTTCATTTGAATTAGTTTAATGAGAATAAAATTTATCATTTTATTCTTTGAACTACCCTGATAATTGCTTGCTAGTTGCTACTTGCTATCCATAAGTGTACTACCATGTAAACCAGTTGCCACTCCTGTAAAAAAAGTTACAAAACTCCTTTCTCTTTTATTTTGGTCATGGGTTCTGTTCTGAAACTTCATCAGAACTAAATTTTATATAAAAGACCTTCAATTGACAAACTTAAATATACTTTATTAAAAGTCCTTTAGTTTAAAAGTGGGCCAAATTATATTAACAAAATAATTTTTTAGACCTCAATTATAGAAGGCATTTGAGAAGAGTTTCAATTGAAATACTTTTTGGTACAATGCTATTCTAATTTTGATTTGGCAATTTGTTATCTCAAAATGCTGTTCTCATTTAAAGAAAAGTTATCCATTATTTGGTCTTTGTCAGTTTACACTTAGTTAGAACAGTTTATTTAAAGTTTCAAAAAATGCATTTATATATCATTCATTTCATCTCTGAGTAATTTATTTATATACTTCGTTCACTTTGAATGGTTTGTTGTTTATTTTGAGAAATCAATTTATTTCAGGCATGAAAGTGATAGTTACGTTAGTATTACAGTTATGGTTATGAATTGCTTATATTTTTATTCTTTGTTGCTGTTGTAGTTTGTCTCTTTAAAATAAAAAAAAGGGTTGTCATCTGTGGGTTGTCTCTTTGCTGCTGCTGCTTCACTGCATCGCCCGTTTGTGGGTTGTCATCTGTGGTAAGTGTTCTTCTCTGAGTTTCTGTCGCTTAGTTAGGGCTTTGGATGTTGGGTATTTTTGTTGGATTTAAGAAGAAGAAAGGAAAGTGGTGATGTTTGTGCATTGTTCAAAAACTGTTTTGAGGCTTTATTTAGCTAATAAGATAGAAAGGGAAATTTGTATTTGGCCGTTTCTGCATTGTTCAAATTCAAAAACTGTTTGTGCATTGTTCATTAATTTGAGTTCTGGTTAGCAAAACTCATCATTGTACTAATTGTTTTAGATTTTTTCTTGGGGATAGAGTGTAGTAGAAGAAACATATGATGATGCTGTCTATTTGAAGATGAACACGTTTTGTTAGTGCATTGTGTTCTGGATTTCTGTGTTGCTAAACTTGATAATTCTATTGTTTGATTTTTTAGTTATATATCACTTTTGAAAATAAGATTTCTAAAAATTGGTTTTAAAAGTGAATTTTTTGTTAAAAAATCTGGTTATGAATTACTTATATTTTTATTCTTTGTTGTTTTTTTTTGTTTGTCTCTTTAAAACCAGAAACAGAGAATCAATGTCTCTTTAAAACAGAGAATCAAATAGCGGGTCTCTCTGTAGCTGCGACTACCTTAGATATTGAGCTACACTACAGGTAAATCATTTAACATTTAATATATTTAAATTTGTTTGAACATTTAATTGTTAAGAATATTTACTGATTAATTGAT